>NC_137970.1:26736669-26816885 GCF_963924665.1 Micromys minutus | reverse complement strand
TTGCTTAGCTTGCCTGAGACTCTGGGTTCCATCCGAAGTACTAAAACAACAAAGGAAAACAAGCAAACAGAAAAGGCTAGACATGGTGGTGCACCCCTATAAATTCAGCACTTGGGGGGTCTGAAGCAGGAGGAAAAGCAAGGGGTGGAAAAGGATGGAGGAAGGAAGGGAAAGGGGGTAGTAAACAGAACAGACAAGAGGAAGGGAAGCAGAAAGGAGCCTTTTGTGGTGTTGGGAATGTGAATCTTGATAGTGGCAGTAGTTACAGGACTGTGTGACATACTAGGTCAAGGCAGCTGCGTGCATTTGTAAAATCTCATAGCCCAAGGCAAGCCCCAAAAGGTAGGATTCCCCTACATATAATTTATTGTAGAGAAAAGAAAAACAAGGAGGAAGGCAGACAAAAAAAATCAACGTGTAAAACTACAATCCACTTTGTCTTGTCAAATGCTGCTCACAACGCTGTAATTATGCAATTTATTTATCTGCAAGGACAAATATGCCATTTCCGGTACTGTGATTGAGGACCCTGAAATAGCCTTGAAGCATGTGGACAAAATCCCTTATATGTTTGGGCCATGCTTTTACAAAAGAGGATGAGCAAAGTCGCTACTTTCCTGTGCTGGGAAAAGGTGCAGGTTGTAAAAACCCTATTAGGAGGCTTAAGACCAGCGCTCTGGCGATCTTCATTTAAGAGACACAGGTGGGCTGGTGATGCCTTCTGAATAGAAGGCAGAAAATTTTTGCACAGCTTTGTTCAAGCCGGTGAGTCATTTTGAGTGAATCTGTTCAGAACAGCAATTCCTTAGGGCAACGAGTATCACTCATTACTGAGGCTGGGAAGAAATGCCAACCCACTCAGAGGCACAGCTTTCTCCGCTGTCCCCTTCTAAACCTGAAAGCGGGAAGCCGGTATGTTCTTATCCTTCAGCCCTTTTCCCTCCCCAGATCAGGCATCTTTATCAAGTTCAGATCTCTCAGTGCCCGTTTTCTACAGCCTGGAGAGACAAAAAGGCAGAAGAGAAAAGCAAACCCCCAACTCTTAACAATAGGACCCTAACTGCTTGGAGCCTGCCTGGGTGACCTGTGATAACCTTACAAAACAGTAAGAGCCTAACCCCTAATGAGCCCCGGTGCCTAATCTCAAGGAGGAGAAAGGCTGTTATAAATCTTGCTTCCTGATACCTGCAAGATGGCTCAGCTGGTAAAGATGTTTGTAGGCAAACCTGTCTAGCTAAATTAGATCCTTGCGGGAGGGGGTCTCATGTGATGGCTGAAAGATAGCAGATTCTGAAAGTTGTCCCCTGACCTCTACTTACATGCACACAACAAACACAACTTAAAAAACAAAATGCCTCACTTCCTAACAAGATAGTGAGCTACCTACACTTATCTCCTGCCTATCCAAATAAGACTCCACACAAATGACCCATGAAGTAAGGATCTAAAGGGACACCATTACCCCCCTGGAGAGGAGACACTCACTCTCTGTCTCTGTCTATTTCTTTGTCTGGCCTTTCTGTGTCTCTCTCTGTCTCTGTCTCTCTGTCTCTTGGTCTCTCTCTCTCTCTCTCTCTCTCTCTCTCTCTCTCTCTCTCTCTCTCTCTCTCTCTGTGTGTGTGTGTGTGTGTGTGTGTGTGTGTTTCTGCACACATTGTCTATTCTTTAAACTCTTATTTCAGTCTGGTCTAGTAAACATGCCTCCCCCTCCCCCGCCTTAGACTCCACTTTTGCAGCTCAGCATCTGGTGGCTTGCCCCCATCTGGTTGTTTTTCTCTACTTGTTTCTTTACTTTTCTCTCGTTTATCATTGCTCTGGTCAGCTGAGGGGTCCACAGTGCAACTGGGTTAGAAGGCCCTCGTGCCTCGAGGCTGTGAGAGCACATTAAGAAATTCCTTTCAGCAGGTTGTGGGAGGGGAAGAGGCTACTTATTCCCTCCTTCTGGGAGCCCATGCACTTTAGCATATAGCACCATGACAGGGATAATTTATCCAACATGTGGCCTCTCTCTTTCTGCCCTCACTCCATTCCCTACCTCAGTTCCCCAAGCTGCTCTTGAAAGCAGGAGATAGCAGGACCGACCAATGGCAGTGTTGGGACTTGCCATTTTCCCTTTCCAGATAATCTTCCTGCTCCTATAAGTAAGCCAGTTTCCACTTTCTCCAGCACAATGAGTCTTTCCTATCACAACTGATTGGTGGCCAGTTTTAGTTCATGAGGCTGTCCAATCTGACCCCAACTTGGGAGTTTAAGAATAAAGACAGGTTCCACTTCTATGGGCTAAGTAGGTCCTTTTGCTTGGGTTGCCCTTAGATAAATTAACACTTCAAGAGTCAGTTAAGTGAAATAGAATCTCATTCCTGACAACTAGGGTGGTAGGTAGTCTGTGGTCTCCAGGATGAGCATTATATCTCAAGTAAGACCCACAATGGGTCTTACACCTTCTGTTCCTCTGATGATTTACCCCTGGTTATTTCCACAAGCCCTAACCTTCAAATGCCAGTAAATCTCTCCTTGCCATGTAAGTGAGGCTTGATTCTAGTTCCCTGACTGCCTGACCAAGTCTTAGAACACTAACTGCTTTGCTTCTTTTTTGGAAAGTTTACTTTTAATTGTGTTCAGTACGTGTGTCTGTGAGAGAGAAGGGGGGAGGGAGAGAGAGGGAGAGAAGGGGGGAGGGAGAGAGAGGGAGAGAGAGAGAGGGAGAGGGAGACAGAGAGAGGGAGAGGGAGAGAGGGAGAGGGATGGAGGGAGAGAGAGAGAGAGAGAGAGAGAGAGAGAGAGAGAGAGAGAGAGAGAGAGAGAGAGAGAGATAGCAAGTACCCAAGAAGGCTAGAAGAAGGTGTCAGATTCCCTCAAACTAGAATCTATAGTTACAGGTGATTGTGATCCAGCATGTAATAGTCCAAAACAGGTCCTCTGTGAGACCTGCAAGTATTCTTAACCACTGAAATATCTTTCTAGCCTCTGACTTTCTTCTTTAACCTCAGTCTAGATAACAAGTTTTGCTTCATATCTTTTGCCTTCACTAGACTTCTCTGGGTCCTTAGGTTAAACTGTATGTATTTGAGATGTAAAATTTCCACCTTGCTTCTAAAAGCATACTTTGATTAAATGTAATTATATGTCCTTTAAATGTTTAGAGTAGTCATGATGACTAATACCATGTAAATTTTATGTATAATTTTGTCTGCTGACATGCTTGTTAGCCTGTGTGAATGATCTGGTATCTTTGTTGCCAGTGTATGTGTCTGTGTTCTCCCATTAGATATATGTTATGTGGTATATGACCAAGATAAAAATCTCCGAAAAGAGTTTGACTCAAATGCTTTAAAAAATTCTTGCCAGTTTAGTCCTTTTAATTCATGACTTTAACAAGCCTAACGAACTAGTTATTTTTAAAAAGATAACTTGGCCTCATACAAACAAGTTAAATGTAGAGTTTTGTTTGTTGGTCTGTTTGAGGCAACGTACCCCTAGTGGTCTGGATCTTGCTATGCTGGCCTTGAACTCCGAGATTTCCTACCTTTGCCTCCTGAGTGTAGGGATTAAAGGCTTGTACCACCACAGCCTGGCAGAATTTTATTTTATTATTGGATATTCTCTGTATTTACATTTCAGATGTTATACCCTTTCCCCCAATCCCATCTCCCTCCCATTGCCTCCATGAAGGTGCTCCCTCTCCCAACCATTCTCTCCACCTCAGCACCTTGGCATTCCCCCACACTGGGAAAACCAGCCTTCACTGGACCAAAGGCCTCTACTCCCATTGATGCCAGACAACTCTGTCCTCTGCTGCATATGCAACTGGAGCCATGGGTCTCTCCATGTGTGCTCATTGGTTGGCGTTTTAGTCCCTGGGAGCTATGGTGGGTTTGGTTGCTTGATAATGTTCTTCTTCCCATGAGGTTGCAAACCCTTTCAGCTCCTTCAATCCTTTCTCTAGCTCCTTCATTGGTGTCCCCATGTTCAGTCCAATGGTTACCTGCAAGCATCCTCTTCTGTATCAGTAAGGCTCTGTCAGAGCCTCTGAGGAGGCATCCATATCAGGTTCCCTGGCAGGATATTATATTTTATCAAGATTATTGCTTATAATTTCTCCAAAAATTTGCCATAATAGTTAAGGATATTGGCTCATTTAAAACCCTCTTTTGTTCTGGTCAAGCTATATCTAACTGTTACACAGCAGCTAATTTTGAAAGTACAAATGAGTCTTCAAGACTGGTGTCACTGGCCCTGAGAATGTTTAACAGCCATGCTTAGAGGACAAAACCAAATCAGATAAATGGGCTAAGAGAGCACACAATACTTTGGCCCTTGCCTTCCAAGGTCAGCAAGCTCCAAGGCAACCAGGCTGAACAACAAGATAATTCTAAAAGTGTCCTGCAATTCTAGTAAGTCACCTATCCTCTTGATCAGTCATGGAAGCTACTGGAGAGAGCCTCTAACCAGTGCACACTCTGCAAAGAGAAGAGAGTCATTACAGAGAAAACCTCCACAGTGCTTCCAAGGGAGGCCACATGGTCCAAAAAGCCATGACTCCTTCCAAGAAATGACATGGTGATAAATATACAACCAATAATAATATCACAAAATAAAATTTTACCAGCCCCAACATGAATTCTCATACAGAGCTGGTCGAACTGGGGACCCAGTGCTCTTCAATCCCTGTCTCCAAAGACTACCAGACTTGGCCAGTTGAAAAACCCTCAAAGCCTTTTCAAATACTTAGATAGCTATCAAACTCCTGGGATTTAATAATTACGGTCATCTGTCCAAGATAAAAAAAAAAAAAACTAGATTTATTTTGTAAAGCACTCAAAATGAGATCTGAGGCTGCCTTATTAGAGCTAAACCAGACAAGGACTTCCATTTTCTCTTCCAACTGGACTTGAGGAGCAGAGTCAGAGAAGTAAATATGAAATCTTGATACATTTTCAAACTATTAAAATCAGAGATGCTTTGATGTCCCTTAAGGTCACAGTTATGTATATACCCCCAACAGAAAAGCAAAAGCAAAAAAAAAAAAAAAAAAAAAAACTAATACTTTCTTTACTAACATTTAAAAATGATTTTGGCCAAGGAGATGGCCCAGTAGGTAAAGGTACCTGCCACCAACCCTAACAGCCCATCTTCAGCCCCTGGAACCTGCTTAGTATAAGGAGAAATTGGCCTCTGCCCTACATCCATGTGAGCTCTCGAGCGTGCGCGCATGCGTACACGCGCGCGCGCGCGCACACACACACACACACACACACACAAATACACACACATTAAACTAATAAAATGTAATTAAAAATCTTATTTCTTTCAAAGTGTCCAAGCGGGATTACTAATATATTTGGGCTCTGTGTACATATATAGTTTCCAAATGTCATCTAGAGATACCTGTTTATTTTATGAAATCCTCTGGGGTCCTCTGGGGTCTGAGCCACCTGACAGCTGGGTCTGTCATAGTCATCCTCAGGCTTGTCCTACATTGCCTGGACTTTTCCTCAGTCTTCAAGATAAATCTCTAAATATCTCCTAGGCAGGCAGCTCAGACCCCAAAGGACCTCAGAGCATCACGGATAGACTGTAACAGACCATCTCTATACCTGTCTCCTAGCTTGGTTCCCTCATACTGCATACACATTCCTCCAAAATAAGAAAAGCCAAAGCCTCTGTCCCACGAGGCAAAAGATTTTTGCCTTCCTGTGTGCTTCTTTCAAGGGTTAAACCTTTTCTTTCCTGTCAGGCCTACTGTGCTCTGTCTTTGTTTAGCCAGTATTTCTTTCGTTGTTTAGATAAACCTGGCCATGGTTTGTCTCTTCCATAGTGCATATTCGTTATTAAAACTTTTATATCAACTCTGGTCTGATAGCTACTTTTATCCCAAGAGATGGGCTACTTACAGCCCAAGGCCGTAGCTTTTGTGTGCCTTCTGAGTGAAGGTTTTTTATTTTATTTTACATTTTTCAATGATTGGGAAAACATCAAAAAATAATAATATTTCACGAGATGAGACAATTATGTTAAATTTTAGTTTTGTTGTCTGTAAATAGAGGTTTCTTGAAACACAAGCATATCTGTTTATTTATGCATTGTGCGTGACTGCTTCAAGAGCAATTAGAGACAATGACAACGTTGAGAAGCTTCTAGACAAACCATATGACTTACAAAACCTAAAGTACTACTGGCCTTCTACTACTGAAAGAAAACTGAAGTCTTCCAGCTTCTGATTTGGGTCTTTGTATTCTCTTGTCTCTGTGCGGTGGTCCAGACATTTATAAAAAGGTACAGCTGCATCCCTCCATGTCCCATCGTGTCACTGTGATGTTGTATTATCTAGTTATGCCAGGTCGATACTTGATGCTGAAGTTAAACAGCAAAAAGACAGCACCACAACAGGAAAAGAGAATCTAAGGGAAGCAGCTGATCCCTCATTTGTGAAACTATCCACTTAAGTACAGTTAGAACCCTTTGTATTCATGGGCTGTCTACCCACAGATTCAAATAACTATTGGCCAAAAAAATAATATGGAAAAACGTCTCTGTACCAAATATATACAATGCTGGTGTTCCCTAAATATGAAAACTACATATGTAGTGTGTACTTTGTAATAGGTATTATAATTCATCTAGATATAGCAGAAGATGCATATATGTTACATGCAAATGCTACAGTATTTTACATAAGTGAGTGTAACACCCATGATTTATGTATGGGCAAGAATACTGGAACCAGTATTCTGCAGATCCTGAGAAATGGCAGTACTGCATGGTAGCACATACTTATTTTTTGTTTTTAACAGTACTCAGGGTTTAGCCTAGGGCTTCATGTATATGAGACAAGCATCCACCCTTGAGGCCAACACTAGTTCACATACTTAGGAGAAAATTGTAGAGCCCCAAACTACAACTATTCACTGAATACTACTTGAGTCACTAAATCCACAAACAGTCCATCAACGCTAGAAGCTTCAAGTGCTCCCAATTTAAGTAAAAGCCTAATAGCCATCTTCAAAGCCTTGAGGATGTCTTCTACCCATTCTAGGCAGTGGTCCACTCACCTTTTTACTCGATAGCATCACTCTGATTTTTTCTGATTCTAATCACAGCACGAGGTAAGAACAGCAAAGAACAGCTCATCAAACATAGTATTCAGAATCCTAAGATCTACATTTAAGTCTTGGCCCTACCATTTCCATTGGATGGATTTTCTAACATCTTAAAGCACTGATGTCCTTGTTGATGGAATTGGAATGAAAATTACGTTTCATGGGATATCTATGAGGTTGTAATAATTAATGAATGCATCATACTTTAATGATGATGATGCTGATGATGATGTTTATGATGATGATGAGACTGATGATACTAGTTTTCATCTTATCTTCTAACCTCTTTCCCTTCCTCAGATTCACTGAAATAGTTGAGCTGCTATTGATGAAGTCAATCCCTTAAAGAGTTTTTCTCAATCAGTGTGGACAGCAGATCATTAAAAATATCAATTGGTTAAAGTTTTTGATTAATGATTCCTATATGTGCACTTGACTAATATTTGGTCCCCAAGCAAAGACTAAACAGATTAGATTGCTTTCATTCTGTGTTAACTAAAATAGTCTCATTTTCAATTAGCAGGGTCAAAAATATCTCACTCACCAGAGATGATGATCAATTAATTATGAGCTGCATTGCTATAGAGAAAAATCTTTGCTTCCTTTCCACAGTCTTATTATCTTTGAAAGACATTATTGGTCAGGCGTGGGAGCTCCTGCCTATAAGCTCTGCACTTGGAAAACTGGCATAAGAGGCTCAGTCTGAGTTCAAGGTGAACCTGAGCTGCACAGTGAGTTCCTGTCTCAAACAAAACAAATCAAAACAAATCTATGAGTTTAATATTTAAATTTGGCTAACAATTTCCATGAAGGAGATGTAGAGATGGCCTCACAGGTAAAAATACTTGTAGCATAAGCCCAACAACCTGAGTTTGATCCCTGGAAGCCACCCTGGAATGAGAGAATTGGCTGTACAAAACTGTCTTCTGACTATACATGTTTTTCACTGGCATCCATGTGCACATATAACCATCATGCACATACAAACAAGAGGGACTAAAATGATGATTTAAAGAATAGTGAGCGAGATGGCTTGGCATGTGAAAGCACTCACCACTAAGTCTGGTGACCTGAGTTTAGTCTCTGAGACCCACGTGGTAGAAAGTGAGAACCATCATCTTCCAAAAAACTGTGGTCTGATCTCCACACATGCACTGGAATTTGTATGTGCTCACAAACATATGCAGACACAGTAAATAGATAAGTGCAATAAAAGACTTAAAAATGAAGAACAAAAACAATTTTCCTTACAGGGGAAACATTTAGGATCATAAAGGGAGACATACAAACAGTGGCATGTGATGTAATCCCAGCTGCTGAGGCTAAGACAGGAGGATTGTAAGTTTGAGGCTGTGCTGATTAATTTTTTCTCAACTTGACACAAACCGGGGTCATCTGGGAAAAGAAGACTTCTATGGAGAAAAGACCTCCATTAGTGGGGCATTCTCTCAATTGATGGGGAAGGGTCCTGTCCATTATAGGTGATACCGTCCCCTGAGTTGATCGTCCTGGGTGATTTAAGAAAGCAGGCTGGGCAAACCAGTAAGCAGTAAGGTTTTTCCAAAACTTCTGCTTCAGTCCCCTGCCTCCAAGCTCCTTCACTGCTTCAGCTCCTATTCTGAGTTCCCTCAGTGATGGACTATGATCCAAACATATATGCGAAATAAACTGTTTCCTCCCTGGAGTGGCTTTTGGTTGTGGTATTTATCACAGCAATTGGAATCCAATTAACATGGAGGTTACCCTGAACAACCAGGTAAGACTTTGTCTCAGAATAAAATCAAATAAATTAATGAACAAGTGAATAGATAGATAAATGAATGAATGAATGAATGAACGAACAGAAAAGAATGGTATGCAATACAGTGACAGAGTACTTATCTGGCATATCCCAGGCCTTGTATTCCATCCACAAGACCAAAATAAAAAAGAAAGAAAGAAAAACAACAGAAAAAGAGACAAACACATACTGATCTACTTGCTACCATGAAGTAATGTCAACCTGATGTACAGACGTAATGATCTGATGGTTGCTAGAAAAGAATGTAATCTTTTTTCACAATTAGAAAATTCTTCAAAGCATTTTCTTTGACTATTGGTTTTGTTTGTTTGCCTGTTTGATTTTGGAAACAAGGTCTCACTCTATAGCCCAAACTCATAGCAATCCTCCTGCCCCAGTCTCCTAAAATGTTAGAATTACAGACAGGAGCCAAGCCACCACAGTGCCTTGATTGCTGATTTACTGCTGGTGTACGTACACAATGAAACATTATCTTGCCCATGACAGAGATTCAAGACTAGAGAAAATGGAGATAACATACACCTAAGCTTCCTTTCAAAGACTGTGCCATGGATAGAAGGGGTTAACAGTGACAGGCAGTACCAATTGGGAAGCTAGTGACAAATAGTAAGGTCAGTGGAGACCAATAGCACTGCCACCTTTGACCTACGTTTGTCCAAATGTCCCTGATGGCTTTTTAAAAATCCATTCAAATAGCTATTCTTTAGATAGCTACTGAATTTTAGGCTATAGGATTGCACTGGGAATGAGCTGGCACTAAACTGGGAGTCAGAGGCCCAGGTTCTAGTCCTTGATCTGGCTCTAAGCAGCTATATCAGAAGGCTGGCTACAAGTTGTTTTGAGAGTACTAATATGCCTTCATTTCAATGCAACTCTTTACAGATGGCTTTGACGGTTCTTGATGCCAGTTAGGAGGCCGTTTTCTTCTGATAGCAATGACTAAAAATGCTGCACAATGATGTCCCCTGGGCATAAAGTGGCCATTGACCTCTTGAGCTCCCAATAGCTGTGATTCCACATACAAGAACTGCCACAAGATTGGGCCCATTTATAGTCCATCATGGGGGATGGAGGGGGGCATTGTGAAGCCTCACCTCTCTTCAAGGATAGGCAGTTAACAGTTGAGAGGAAGGAGGCTCACGAGGCCCTGCCCCTCCCTGAGGATATAAAATCAGTTAGCTGCTGATATAGGAGAGGGTGTCCCGAAGTTCCTCTCTTCCCTGAGAATGTATAAAGAGCTAACTACTCCTAAAGTAGAGGCTCACAAGTGCCCCCTCCCCACTCAAGGATATATGAGCAGTTAAGTGTCAGAAGGGAGGGTCTCATGAAGCCCTGCCTCTTTTCAAGAATATATAGGAAATGCATGGTTGCTGAGAAAGAGACATTTTCTTCTTCTGATGTAGCCATTTCTATGTTTCTCATGCTGATACAAATAAGCCTTCGTTCATGCTTCTGTCAGTCACTATAGCTCAATTCAATAACTCACCATGATAGGGCTGCATGAAATCAGTTATCTCATCTGACTCTGGTGCCACTCTCCACCATAGAAGTTAACACAAGAGTTGGCTTTCAACGCGGAGCAGGTCAGAACACAAGATGAGTTGGGGAAGAATGCTCACTTGGGTGGTCTCTGCTGTGAGCAATGAGACTGTAGCCACTGCTGAACAGTGTGTAGGTAGACAAGTCCCCCATGTGCTGTCCCTTCCTGTGTAGTATGGAACAGCATGTCCTCTTGTTTCAGTGGCAAGTGTATTCTCCTTGCTGTAGAGAGAAAAAAAAAACAAAGACATGAAGGTCATCTTCCTCTAAGTGGCATCCAGTAATAAGTCTTCATGACGAGATCATAGTGATGTGCCTGAAATGGCTGTTAGACTGAGAATACATTACAGTCTATGAAGATGGCATGCGTGGGGTGAGATTGTAAGCAGGCTGTGGCATCACTCACAGGGCCCTTGCTCCGGGCAATAAGAATGCAACTGTCTGCTCAGAAATGTTGCCCACATGGGGGCCGGGCAATGAGAGAAAAGACAAGTACTACTGTCCACTGCGTTAGCTTCTGAGCTGGTTGGGAAATCAAGGGAAGAGAAAAGGAAGGGTATGGAGAGGATGGCTTGCCATTTCTTACAGCTGGGGGAAAGGGTAACGGAATGGGCAAGATTATCCTGGTGCCAAATAGCCTTTCCTGGGACGCCTAAATATATAGATCCACTGGGAAGAATCGGACAACACAAAGGGAAAGTGAGGCAGCGCTAGAAAGCTTTGAATTCTAAAACATGTTGGTTAGAAGTCCTTATGGCTTTAAAAAAAAAAACAAGTCTCTTACTATACTGAAGATTTTATATAATGCAAATCTGATAGTACTCATAAAACCTCTCAGCCATCTGCTAGTAGAGTTTTTTTTTTTTTTTTTTTTTTTTTTTTTTTTTTTGCTATAATTGGCTCCTATGAACCAGTAGTAAATACACCACCCTACCCCCAGTGAAGACTTTGCTCTCCAGTTAGGCCTTAGCCTAAGACAAAAAGATCCACTTTTTACATTTCTTTTTATTTATTTGTCTCTTATACATTACATCCTGACAGCAGTTCTCCTCTCTCCATGTCTCCCATCCCCCATCTCCTTCTTGTTCTTTAGTGCCTAAGACGATTCAAAGTAATGACCTCTGAGGACAACAACAACAAAATTATATGGGGGAGAAAAAATTAATAGAACAAAATTCTGAAGGAAACAGATGTGGCCAAATACTCAGGTGGAGAATCACTTCATAGAAAAATATATTTTTTTTGCAAGAAGAAAACAAAAATAGAAAGAGAATGAAAGAAGTGGAATGGAATTCTGATACGAAGAAGGCATTTTGAAGTGGACAGAAGAGGAAATGGCAGATCTCTGGCTAATAGCTTATCTTTTCCTGGGGAAAAAATAGGCAAAAATATCTACTGAAGTCTACTCTAATGTGTGTGTGTGTGTGTGTGTGTGTGTGTGTGTGTGTGTGAGAGAGAGAGAGAGAGAGAGAGAGAGAGAGAGAGAGGTGGACACACACACACACACACACACACACACACACACACGGGGAACTTAGAAGCCAATTCAGACAAGAAAAGCATCAGCTCTGCCCCCCTCCAGAAACTTGAAATAGAGGTTGTTGTGAACTGCCCGATGTGGGTGCTGGGAACTGAACTCAGGTGTTCTGCAAGAACATTAAGTACTTTGAACTGATGAGCCATCTCTCCAACCTCTCACTGCTTCCTTTTGAATTGGACCTCATTATGTAGCCCCGGGCAGACCCCAACATGCAGCAATCCTCTTCTCTCAGCCCCCAGTGCTGCAGGTACAGGTGTGTACTGCCATACTCGCTTATTCTGAAAGAAGTTGAGACTGGCAACAAATGACTATTAGCCATGCTGGCAATGGAGGTGAGAGTATTTATTGCCCTATTTCCACTAACCTTGCTATGTTTGAAATTTCATAAGGTACTCAACTTTTTAAACTGTGGGATCATATAGTTATTGTCATTTCATTTTCTAAAAAATTAGTAACCTTGAATTTTTGTTTGTAAATTGTGGGTCCGAATATTTTGTTTAGGTCATTAGCTCTCAATGGAGACAGTATTTTCTATCTATGTCATATCTACTGCCATCTTAAACAATATTTTATTCAATTCAAATATATGTGCAAAGGCCTTTGTGTGAGTCTTTTAACAAGTATGTCACATGACTTAATCAGGTTCTGAAATAATTTTGCTGATTTTCTGTAATAGTACATTGTTACTTAGAGAAGATAGTATCATTTTATTTCCTGTTTTAAACTTATTTTATCCACCTAATGGCCTGATCATATTTTACCCAAGAACATTTAAGCAATAAGCTTAATTCAATCCAAGGCCAAGAATTGGTCTTAATATTATAACTAATGATCCACCTTCGCCTGCCTGGGATCTCTATGCCTAAAATCATATTCATATCTGGTATGGTAGCACATGCCTATAATCCTCTTCCTCAGAGGTGGAGGCAGGAGGATCAGCAGTTTAAGGCCAGCCTCTACTACATTAGCCAGGTTCAAGTCCAGCCTGGGCTATATGAGTCCCTGGCTCAACAAAATAAAATAAAACCAAATAAAATAAAATATAAAATCCCATGCATATTTCAGTGGTCACCAAACCACTCTGCATGTTTATCTGTGAGCTCTTTTATTTAAATATTTATTTATTATAAATAAGTACACTGTAGCTGTCTTCAGACACACCAGAAGAGAGCATCAGATCTTATTACAGATGGTTGTGAGCCACCATACAGTTGCTGGGAATTGAACTCAGGACCTTTGGAAGAGCAAACAGTGCTCTTAACCACTGAGCCATCTCTCCAGCTCTTTATAGCTACCAATCTGAACACTACAGATTCTTTTTTAAAGTTCAACCCTAGTGCCAGATGCAATCAATTGAGGCTTCCAGTACGTCGAAGCATCATTCACCAACACCAGCCCTTCACAGCAAGGCTACAAATGAACTGGCCATAGTTCTAGGGAAGAATGTCTTTTTTCCCTCCTTCTCTCCCTCTCTCCCTCCCTCCCTCCCTCCCTTTCTGTTTGTCTAGACAGTGTCTTCTACTACTGCCCAGGCTGACCTAAAACTCCACAGAATCCTCCTGCCTCAGCTTCCCAAGTGCTGGAATTACAGATGTAGGCCACTACACTCTGATTGTATTTCCCCTTAAAACCTATTATTACTTGAAAAACATTTGGTTTCAGATTGCATTTCTCTCCAGGCCTTTGCAAAATGATGTCCAAGTGAAGAGCAACACCGGGTTTCCAATCTTCCTAAACTTCTTCCTGGCAGTGGATAACACTGAGCTGGCGGAATAAATAGCTCAAATCTCAGAAACCTATTAGACTGACAGGCACTCCTATATGCTCCACAGCCCTAATCATCAACTCATTTATATTCTCAAGGATTGAAGGAAGCATAGTGAGAAAGGACATGCTTACTCTGTACAAACCTGTTCTATTCCAATAGCAAGAACAATTGAAGACCTGAGAAATATCTTGGAAGCAGCTACTTGATCTCCTGAAGCATGTCAGTGATGCCTAGAATTTATCAAGGTCACAGATTCGCATCTTAGATTGGGAAATCGACTAAGCAGTGTGCATGGTTTTGAACTTTAATCAATACATTTTTCTGTCTTATATTGGGAATAATGAATTGTCATCAGCAACAGATAGCTCAACCCGAAGTGGTGCTGAGAAAATAGCCAGTAGGCTTATGAGAAATGAGATAGCAATCAATACGAAACCTTCAGGAGCCCCTTTGTTAATTGTACAAACCTTATTATTTAAAAGAGCCTACAAATAAATAAAAGCATCACTCACCAAAATCACCCAGACACAAAGTCTACATAATTCAATGAACTTCTATGCGGTTAGAATTGACATTTGAAATGGAAGCTGCAAAGCTTCACAGAAGGCTTCCCAAGCTATTGCATGGGTCTGAAAAGTAGTGCAGTCTACCTTTCTAGCTTTAGGTCTTCCCAAAGCACCCAAATGATGGCTCAGCTTCTATTCTGGCAAAGGCAAGAAGCACCAGCATAGAGTGTCCAAAGAACAAAATGGCTAATGACTTTAAACAGCTGGAGGGGGAGGGAAGGAAAGAGATTGATGAGGGGAGAATTAAAAAGCATGAACTGAATGTGTCAGGGGCAGAAGACACTATACAGCACTTGCTAAAAGCCCAAATTATTTCTTTCCTATCAGAACACCAATGCATAGGCAGAAAATGGGACATTTTTCACCCAGATAAACCTTACTGGACAAAATAATGCTGAGCTAAATTCACTCTTGATGACCTTTGACAGCGATTTGAGGAATGCAAAAGAAAAATTACTCTATCAAATGACAGCACTCCCTGACACCAGCTCCTCTGCAGCTGGCATTAATCATGAACTGCTGTCTATAACAGATTTTTAGTTAACAGCAAAAGAAAGCAAAGCCACCTTACCATAGTGCCTTGCCAGACAGTGGTTTCAGGATCCATTTGCGTGGACTAGAGAGTCAGGCACCCTGAACTTGGTTTTGATGTTGAAAGGATTATAAAGAGTGTCATGACAAATCAGAAAAGAGAGAGACTTTGAAATTGAGGCTGAAGTAGATTTGAAGGTGCTTTTGTTCCCCCGACTCTACTTTTTCATTAATGACTATAAATTATTAGCCCAGGGTACAAAAACTCTCTGAATGACCGCAAAAGAGGTATTTCATCCTATTCTTTGTGACTTTGATGAGTTCCCAAAAGATCTAGCTGAGGAATCAGTATGAAGGGGTTGACAAAATGGCTCATCAGGTAGAGGTGCTTGCTGCTAAATTGGATGGCTTAAGTTCTATTCCCAGAACACACATGGTAGCAAGAGTGAACTGACTTCTGAAAATTGTCCTCTGACTACATCATGGATGCCATGGTACACTTGCAAACACACATCTCACACAAAAATATATAGATTTCTAAGCGTAAAAAAAAATAGGCCTAGTGATTCCTCTCTTTTTGAACCATTCCCGGTGAAAGATTTGTTCATGAACTGTCACAGCTCTGATACTCTCTGGGTCCACAGACTCATGGCCTTAGTAAAAGAGGGCAGGCCTACCAAGATCTAGTTTCAATTCCTTGCAGAGACCAATTCATGTTAAAATAGTAAGGAGAAGCCAGATGTGGTGGATCATGCCTTATGTATGTTTTTATTAACTTGATGCCAACCAGAGTCACCCAGAGCAGTGGTTCCCAACCTTCCTAATGCTGCAAACCTTTACTACTGTTCCTCATGTTGTGGTTGTGACTCCAACCATAAAATTATTTTTGTTTCTACTTTTTAACTGTAATTTTGCTACTGTTGTGAATTGTGATGTAAATGCCTGTATTTTCTGATGGTCTTAGGGGACCCCTATCGAAAGGTTTTTTTGACAAAAGAGGTGGTGACCCACAGGTTCAGAGCCACTCACCTAGAAAGAGGAAGCCCCTTCTGAGGAATTGCCTCTATATAAGATTGTTCTGAGGGGTGTATCTGTAGGGCTTAAAAAAAAGTTTGGTGTGGGAGGGCCCACTTCTGGATTGTATAAGAAGGCAGAGTAAGTGATGGAATCAAACCTGTAAGCAGCCTTCCTCCTTGGTTTCTGCTTCAATTTTTACCTTCAGCTTCCCAATTGCATATTCCAGCCCTGACTTCCCTTGATGATAGACTATAACCTGTTAGGCAAAACAAAACCTTTCTTACCGCCCCCCCCCCCCCGCGCCATTGGTTTTGCTTGGTGTTTTATTACAGGAACAGAAACCCAACTAGGACACACATATAGTCCCAGAACTTGAGTGCAAGAAGATTAGGAATTCAAGGCCAGTCTCAGCTACATAGTGAGTGACTTTGAGGGTAGCCCTGACTACATGAGATGCTGCTACCTCAAAACAAAGAAACAAACAGAACTAAGAATATAGCTTGAAGAGTAGAGTGTCTAGCATGAATAAGTTTCTGGGTTTGACCTCCAGCACCACATAAAGCTGTGCATAGTGGCAAACACATATAACCCCAGAATTTGGGATGGGGCTGTAGGAGCAAGTTCAAGGCCAGACTGTGGTACATGAGACCATGCCTCAAAAAAAAAAGAAAAGAAAAGAAAGAAAGAGAAAGAAAGAAAGAAAGAGAGAAAGAAAGAACGAAAGAAAGAAAGAAAGAAAGAAAGAAAGAAAGAAAGAAAGAAAGAAAGAAAGGGAAATAGAAGAAAGAATCCATGAACCAAGTTATAAAGGCAGCATCTGTACAGAGAAAAGGCAAAAAAAAAATGAGCCCTTAGAGGATCCAAAAGTGCAAAATCAATTATGGACTCTGACCTCCAGACATGCAAGGTAATGAATTTGGAGTAACATGTTACTTCAGCAATTGGAAACTAATACACCAGCAGCTTGGGCAGAAAAAGATGTGGCCAATTTACTCCTGGTCTCCAGATAACAAAGACTCGAATTCTATCTCATTTGTCAGTAAAAGTCTAGTCCGGGATTTGCACAGACTCCTTTTCACAAGTAAAAGGAAAGCCCAGGTCTTTCCAACACTTGCTTTATTTATCTGCTGCCAATTCCCTCTTCTCGTGGTTCTAGGTCTCCCTCCATCCACACATTGGACCATTGTTGGCTGACCTTGTTGCTGGCCACACTGGCTCTTGGAGTCTGATCTCTGTGCATTCCTGCTTTGTTTATTTCTAATAATTTACCCAGAGCTTAGCTCCAATCACCATTCCTCATTGCCAGAATATAGCCTGAAATAAGAAGATAGCTAGCCCTAAAGAAATTAATATGTAAAATAGGAGTCATCAGTGATAATGAAACTATACATTGAAAAAGTTACCACATCTTGAAGATTCACATACTCATGATTTAGAAGAGGTCAACTTTGATGGGAGTGATTTGTGTCTTTTGAGTGAGATGGAGGCCTTTCTCAGCTCTTGGTGGCCTTAAACACAGAAACTGAATAGCCTCCAAAGCCACCCTAAACAGCCTTTGGATTCAACTTCTCATGCTCAAGAAGAATAAAGAAACTCAGACAGTGCATAAAGGGAAACAGTTTTAAATATTTACTTAAATTTATGTGTGTGTGCATCGCACGTATGTAGGAGCCTCTGGAGGTCAGAAGAGGCATTGAGCCCCTAGGTGCTGGGGACCAATCCCAGGCACTCTGCAGTAGCAGCAAGGACTCTTAACCATTAAGCCATTTCTATTGTCCTGAACAGAGGTTTAATAAGGAAAAAAGGGGAGAGTCATCACAAGAACCCCAGTGGAGGAATTAGGGGAAGAACTGGAGGAGCTGAAGGGGCCTTATCTGGCATCAATGGTAGGGGAGGCCCTGGATGCCCCAGTGTAGAGGAACGCCAGAGCAGTGAGGTTGACATGGGTGAGTGGGTGGATAAGCATCTTTATAGAATCAGGGTAAGGGGGAGAGGATAGGGGGTTGCAGAGAGAAACCAGGAAAGGAGATAACATTTGAAATGTAAATAACTAAAATATTCAATTTTAAAAAAATAATTGTAATTCTATGAATCTTTTAAAAAAGAAGAAAAGGAAAACAAAATGTTTGAAAATGGGAGGGGATTCAAAGAAGGAATACTGTCACCTCAACACACTAAATCAGTGGTTCTCAACATTCCTCATGCTATCACACTTTTTTCTTGTTTAAAAAACGACTATTTTGCAAAGCAAAGATAAATGTACAGATTTTAAAAAATTTTTTTGCTTAAAATTATACATTTTTGTCAGTACTGTTTTTTTCAGATATTAAAATAATTTTTTACATGAAACTCTGTGAATATATTTTTTAGTCAGTACTTGATTTTTTCAAGGGCTTGACAGTATGCATTGAAAACCTAATAGTTACAATGAGTGTAAAGTACATGCAAAACAAAACGCAACATGGAAATAGTCAAATTCTTCTTATTTTCTAAATATATTATTTTTTTTTTGTTTTCTTTATATCTTGGACTCCATACAGTCTGTGAGTTGTTTCTGGGGGAGTGCAAGCCTCTGGGGTTAGCATACCACTATCAGTGACTGCATATTATGTCTGTCCTTTTGTGACTGGGTTATCTCACTCAGGATGATATTCTCTAGATGGAGCCATTTTCTTAAGAATTTGGTTAAGTCATTGTTTCTGGTGGCTGAGTAGTATTCCATTGTGTAAATGTACCACAATTTTTGTATCCATTCATCTTCTGAAGGACATCTGGGTTCTTTCCAGCTTCTGGCTATTATAAATAGAGCTGCTATGATCATTGTGGTGCATATATCGTTGTTGTGTATTAAAGTGTCTCTGGGGTATATGCCCAGAAGTGGAATAGCTGGGTCTTCAGGTAGTACTATATCCAATTTTCTGAGGTATCACCAGACTGATTTCCAGAGTGGTTGTATTAGTTTGCAACCCCACCAACAGTGGAGAAGTGTTCCTCTTTCTCCGCAGCCTCGCCAGCATCTGCTGTCATCTGAGATTTGGATCTTGGCCAATCTGACTAGTGAGACGTGGAATCTCAGGGTTGTTTTGATTTGCATTTCCCTGATGGATAAGGAAGTGGTGCACTTCCTCAGATGTTTCTCAGCCATTCGGTGTTCCTCAACTGAGAACGTTTTGTTTAGCTCTGTACCCCATTTTTAATAGGGTTATTTGATTCTCTGGTGTCTAGCTTTTTGAGTTCCTTGTATACCTTGGATATTAGGCCTCTATCTGATGTGGTGTTGGTAAAGATCTTTTCCCATTCTGTTGGTTGCCTTTTTGTTTTCTTGACAATTTCCTTAGTCTTACAGATACTTTGCAATCTCATTAAGTCCCATTTGTTAATCTTTGACCTTAGAGTTTGAGCCATTGGTGTTTTGTTCAGGAAATTTTCTCCTGTGCCTATGTGTTCTAAGGTTTTCCCTACTTTCTCATCTAATAATTTTAGTGTATCTGGTTTAATGTGGAGATCTTTGATCCACTTACACTTGAGCTTTGTACAAGGAGATAAGAAAGGGTCTATTTTCATTCTTTTGCATGCTGAGTGCCAGTTGGACCAGCACCATTTGTTGAATAGGCTGTCCTTTTTCCATTGAATGTTTACTGCTCCTTTGTCAAAAATCAGGTGACCATATACATGAGGGCTCATTTCTGGATCTTCTATTCTATTCCTTTGATCCACATGCCTATTTCTGTACCAGTACCATGCAGTTTTCAACACAATTGCCTTGTAATATAGCTTGAGGTCAGGGATAGTGATTCCCGCAGATGTTTTTTTTTTTTGTTGTTGTTGAGGATGGATTACGCTATTCTAGGTCTTTTGTTATTCCATATAAAATTGCACATTGATCTTTCCAATTCCTTAAAGAACTGGGTTGGAATTTTGATGGGGATTGCATTGAATCTGTAGATTGCTTTTGGTAGGATGGCCATTTTTAAGATGTTGATCTTTCCAATCCATGAGCATGGGAGATCTTTCCATTTTCTGAGATCCTCCTCAATTTCTTTCTTTAGAGGTGTGAAGTTCTTGTCATACAGGTCCTTCACTTGCTTAGTTAGAGTCACACCAAGGTATTTCATAGTTTTTGTGACGATTGTGAAGGGTACCTTTTCCCTAATTTCTTTCTCCACATGTTTGTCCTTTGAGTATAGGAAGGCTACTGATTTGTTCGAGCTAATTTTGTATCCAGCCACTTTGCTGAACTTGTTTATCAGCTGTAGGAGTTCTCTGGTGGAATTTTTGGGGTCACTAAAGTACACTATCATGTCATCGGCAAAGAGTGATGTTTTTATCTCTTCCTTTCCGATTTGTATCCCCTTGACCTCCTTTTGCTGTCTAATTGTTCCAGCCAGGACTTCCAGTACTATGTTGAATAGGTAGGGGGAGAGTGGGCAGCCTTGTCGAGTCCCTGATTTTAGTGGGATTGCTTCAAGTTTCTCGCCATTAAGTTTGATGTTGGCTCTTGGTTTGCTGTATATTGCTTTTATTATGTTTAGGTATGGACCTTGGATTCCTGTTCTTTCCTGGACTTTTAACATGAAGGGGTGTTGGATTTTGTCAAATGCTTTCTCAGCATCTAGTGAGCTGACCATGTGATTTTGATCTTTGAGTTTGTTTATATGGTGGATTACATTGATGGATTTCCTTATATTAAACCATCCCTGCATCCCAGGGATGAAGCCTACTTGGTCATGATGAATGATCGTTTTAATGTGTTCTTGGATTCGGTTTGCAAGGATTTTGTCGAGTATTTTTGCATCAATGTTCATAAGTGAGATTGGTCTGAAGTTCTCTTTCCTTGTAGGGTCTTTGTGTGGTTTAGGTACGAGGGTTATTGTAGCCTCAAAAAATGAGTTAGGTAGTATTCCATCTGATTCTATCTTTTGGAATAGTTTGGAGAGTATTGGTGTTATATCCCCAATAAATGTCTGATAAAATTCTGCACTGAACCCGTCTGGACCTGGGCTTTTTTTGGTTGGGAGACTTTTGATGACTTCTTCTATTTCTTTAGGTGTTATAGGGTTATTTAGATGGTTTACTTGGTCCTTGTTAAACTTTCGGATGTTGTATCTGTCTAGGAATTCATCCTTTCCTCCAGATTTTCCAATTTTGTGGAGTATAAGTTTTTGTAGTAGAATCTGATGATTTCTCGAATTTCCTCAGTTTCAGTTGTTATGTCCCCACTTTCCTTTCTGATTTTGTTCATTTGTATACTCTCTCTTTGCCCTCTAGTTAGTCTTGCTAGGGGTTTATCAATCTTGTTGATTTTCGCAAAGAACCAACTCTTGGTTTTGTTGATTTTTTCAATGGTTCTTTTTTATTCTATTTGGTCTATTTCTTCCCTAATTTTGATTATTTCTTGCCGTCTACTCTTTTTGGGTATATCTGCTTCCTTCTGTTCTAGGGCTTTTAGCTGTGCTGTCAGGTTGCTGATGTGAGCTCTCTCCAGTTCCTTTTTGGAAGCACTTAGGGCTATGAGTTTTCCTCTCAGTACTGCTTTCATTGTATTCCATAGATTTTGGTATGTTGTGTGTTCGTTTTCGTTGAATTCTAGAAAATCGTTAATTCCTTTTTTTATTTCTTCTTTGACCCTGCTATCGTTTAACAGAGCGTTGTTTAGTTTCCATGTGTATGTGGGCTTTTTGTTGTCTTTGTTGTTGTTAAAGACCAGCTGTAGACCATGGTGATCTGAGAGGATGCATGGGAGTATTTCAATCTTCTTATATCGATTGATGCTCGCTCTGTGTCCAATTATGTGGTCAATTTTCGAGAAGGTGCCATGGGGTGCTGAGAAAAAGGTGTATTCTTTTACTTTCGGATAATATGTTCTGTATATATCTATTAATTCTAGTTGGTTCAAAGTCTCTGGTAGTTTTGCAGTGTCCTTGTTCAGTTTCTGTTTCCATGATCTGTCCATTGGTGAGAGTGAGGTATTAAAGTCTCGCACTATTATTGTGTGGGGTGAAATGTATTTTTTGAGCTTTAGTAGGATTTCTTTTATGAATGTGGGTGCTTTTTTGTTTGGAGAATATATGTTAAGGATTGAGAGTTCCTCCTGACAGATTTCCCCGGTAATGTGTAAAAAGTGTCCTTCCTTATCTTTTTTGATAACTTTTGGTTGGAAATTTACTTTATTTGATATTATAATAGCCACTCCAGCTTGCTTCTTGGAGCTGTTTGCTTGGAAGTTTTTTTCCCACCCTTTAACTCTGAGATAGTGTCTGTCTTTGTCTCTGAGATCAGTTTCCTGTGTGCAGCAAAAGGCTGGATTTTGTTTATGTATCCAGTCTGATAGCCTATGTCTCTTTATTGGGGAGTTGAGTCCATTTATGTTAATAGATACCAAGGAATAGTTGTTTCTGCTTGCTGCCATTATTGCTTTTGTGGGTTGAGTTGTGTCTGTGTCTTTTTCTTCTTTTAGTTTTCTTGTTTAGGAGTTTTCTTGTTTTTACTAGGCTGTATTTTCCATCATTGTATTGGGTTTTCCACCTATAATTCATTGTAGTGCTGGGTTTGTGGTCAGATATTGTGTAAATTTTGATTTGTCTTGAAATATCTTCATCTCTCCATCGATGGTGATTGATAGTTTTGCTGGGTATAGCAGCTTGGGCTGACACTTGTGTTCTCTTAGGGTGTGCATGATGTCTGTCCAGGCTCTTCTAGCTTTCATTGTCTCTGTTGAGAAATCGGTTGTGAGTCTGATTGGCCTGCCTTTATATGTTACCTGACCTTTTTCCCTTACTGCTTTTAGTATTCTTTCTTTGCATTGGGCACTTGATGTTTTTATTATTATGTGTCGGGAGGTATTTCTTTTCTGGTCCAACCTATTTGGAGTTCTGAAGGCTTTTTTATGCTCGTGGTCATCTCATTCTTGAGGGTAGGGAAGTTTTCTTCTATGATTTTGTTGAAGATATTTACTGTGCCTCTTAGTTGATACTCTTCTCCCTCTTCTATTCCTATTATCCTTAGGTTCGGTCTTCTCATTGTGTCCTGGATTTCCTGGACATTTTGTTTTAGGATCTTTTTGTTTTTTGCATCTTCTCTGGCTGTTTTGTCTATGTTTACAACATTGTCTTCTGCCCCTGAGATTCTCTCTTCCATCTCTTGTAATCTATTGGAAATGCTTGCTTCTGTGATTCCTGATTTCTTTTTTAGGTGTTCTACCTCTAGGGTTATCTCTTTTTGTGTTTTCTTTATTGTGTCAATTTCCGTTTTAAATTCCCTCTTCCATTTTTTCATCTCTTTGATTCTGTTTTCCTCTAGTTCTTTGAGTTCTTTGAGTGCTTTTCTTGTTTCCTCTTTAAAAGCTTCTGAATCTTTTTGCTTTTCTTCCTGTTCTTGTTTAAGTATCACTATCAGCATCTTGAGGTATGATTTCAGGTCTGTGTCTTCCTTTTCTGGAGTGTTTGGAATTCCGATGTTTGCTGTTATGGGAGAGCTGGGTTCTGGTGTTTCCAGGTTGTCTTGGTTTCCTTGGGATATACTCTTTCGCTTTCCTCTTGCCATTTTGTTGTCAGTGATATGTTCTTGCCTTTCCCTTGTATCTGGTCTGTGTCCCTGGATCTCCACTGGTCCAGGTGGCAGATGGGTCGAGCCCTGTTCTATGCCTCAGAGTTGCCGGGTGGGAACAGAAGTTCCAAAGTTCTCTTCCTGGTCGCTGGATCAGACAGGGCTGGGCAGGTCAAGGCAGGGGGTGCACTTTCCTTGTGCACTCCGCAGAGATCTCTCTGCTCCCCGGCAGCCCAGGTTTCCCACCCACCAGTTGCTCAGCCTCTATGAGCCGCCGTTCTGGGTGGCAGATGGGCCAGGCTCTGCTCTGTGTCCTGAAGTTGCCTCCGGGTGGAAACAGAAGTTCCTAAGATCTGTTCCAGGTCACTGGATCGGGCAGGACAGGGCAGGTCAAGGCAGGGGGTGCACTTTCCGTGTGCACTCCGCAGAGATCCCTTTGCTCCCCAGCAGCCTAGGGCTCCCACTCACCAGTTGCTCAGCCTCAAGAGCTGCTGTTCTGGGTGGCAGATGGGCCAGGCTCCACTCTGCGTCCTCATGCTATATGACCCTTTAACACAGTTCCTCATATTGTGGTGACCCTCAACCATAAAATTATTTTTGGCACTACTTTATAACTGGATTTTTTCTACTGTTATGAATTGTAATGTAAATATCTGATATACAGAATATCTGATATGCAACCTTAAGGGGTCGAAACCCAGAGGTTGCGAACCACTGTACTGTGTGTTTTTATGGGTTTTTTAGTGAGAACTGGATAGAGGTTATTTTTATCAAGGTTGATCATGTCTAAGCTCATCATAACAAGACAGTTAGAAGTGCACTTTCCTATGCATGCTCCTTCATCCAAACAAGGGGGTTACTTGCCTATTTGGGAGAGATTGGCTGCTCATGATCTACGATGGGTCATGCTCTTACTACAGAAGGGAAGCTAGCTCTTGTTTCAAGAGGAGTGCAGAAAGTAGGATAGATCAGGGAAGGAGCTACCTTCACAGCAATCTCACCTTCATCCTGGCCCCATTGGAAAATTGGAAGTACAAAATGCCCTAGAAGACAGACCAATGTGGAAAGCAGACAGCCACCATTTTCAGTCTTTCATGAGCCTCAGTCATCAGAAAATGAATATTGTAGCACTAACTCAGAAAAGAAGATGCCTATTGTGTTGAGAGAACCTTTTCAGAGATGACTAAATTGTGGATAAAGGATACTCCGTGAAACTGATGGGTGCACAGACTTTTCAAGGGGGTATGACTCAGCACCAATAATATCTGTAACAATGGCATAGAATAGAACTCAAAAGTTGTCCTTGAAGAAGTTCTATGGCCACTGCCAGAAAGATCTAACCTTATACTTCGATTCCTCTCCTCTTCACCAGTATACTAAGAAAGATATCTTTGAGTAGTTGCTTTTCCCTGGATTCAAACAACTGACAGCCTTTTCCTTTCTCCATTAAAGATCTCCCTTATCTCTGACTGGACAGATAACTCAGCAGTTAAGAGCTCATATTCCTCTTGCAAAGAACCCTGCTTAGGTTTCCAATCACCCACATTTGGTGGCTCATAACCATTGTAACTCCCATTTCAGGGGACCCAATGCCATCTTCTAACTTCTGCAGTCACCTGAATACTTACTTTTGCACATAACCCCTCCCCCATACCTATACACATAATTAAAACATTTTAAAAATAAAAATAAAGGTCCAAGACCCCTCATGACACAGGAACTGAGAAACAGTCTGGGACAGGATCCTTCTGGTTTCCATGTGGCCAAAGAGGAACCCACTCAGAGCCCTCAACACACAGGAACTGAGGAGCAGTCCGGGACATCATCCTTCCTGTTTGTGCCTGTGCCCAGAGATGAACCTATGCTACAGCTATTTATACCCCAACCCCACTGGGAGAGAGCTGGTCCCCCAGAAGTGGTGAAACACCAGAGAACACAGATAAGACCACCACTTCTGCTCTGAGGGATCCGCCCAGAGCTCTCAGGACACAGGAACCAAGGAGCAATCTGGAACAGGATCCTTCCAGTTTCTTCCTTCACCTGGAGCTGACCCAAGGTTAGAGCACTCAGTACCCAGACCCCACTGGGAGAGAGCTGGTCCCCCAGAAGTGCTAAAACACCTGAGAGCACAGGAGGGTCAAGCCACTTCAGAATCAGTAAAACCACATAACACCAAAGATAAGCAGATGATGAGACACAAGTCCAAGAACCTAAGCAACAGAAACCAAGGCTACTTGGCATAATCAGAATCTAGTTCCCCCACCACAGCAAGTTCTGGATACTCCAACACATGGGAAAATTAACAACTCATGATGATGTTAGAGGACTTTAAGAATGCATATTATCAAACCTTTAAAAAAATCAAGTACTGGCTAAAAAATATTCATATAGTTTTATGTATAAATTCTTCTAAAATCTGTACCTTTATCTCTGTTTTTAAAATGAAATTGTTTAATAAAAATGGTCATAAATAACTCTCTTAAAGAAATATAGGACAACAAAGGTAAACAGGTAGAAACTCTTAAAGAAGAAACACAAAAATCAACCAAACAGATAGAGGAATTGAACAAAATCATTCAGGATCTAAAAATGGAAATAGAAACAATAAAGAAATCACAAAGGGAGACAACCCTGGAGATAGAAAACCTAGGAACAATATCAGAAGTCATAGATGCAAGCATCTCCAACAGAACACAAAAGAAGAGAGAATCTTGGGGACAAAAGACACCATAGACAATATTAACACAACAGATAAAGAAAATGCAAACTGCAAAAAGCTCCTAACCCAAAACATACAGGAAATCCAGGACACAATGAAAAGACCAAAACCTGAGGATAATAGGAAGAGAACAGAGCAAAGATTCCCAACTTAAAGGGCCAGTAAATATCTTCAACAAAATTATAGAAGAAAACTCCCCTAACCTAAAAAAAGATGGCCATAAACATACAAGAAGCCTACAGAACATCAAATTGATTAGATCAGAAAAAACACTTAAAACACCAAATGCACAAAACAAAGAAAAAGTATTAAAAGCAGTGAGGGAAAAAGATAAAGTAACCTATAAAGGCAGACCTACAGGAATTACACCAGATTTCTCAATAGAGACTATGAAACCTAGAAGATCTTGGGCAGCTGTCATAGATATTCTAAGAGGACACAAATGCCAGCAAAACTCTTAATTAGCATAGATGGAGAAACCAAGATATTCCATGTAAAAACCAAATTTACACAATATCTTTCCACAAATACAGCCCTACAAAGGATAATAGATGGAAAACTCCAACACAAGGAGGGAAACTACACCCTAGAAAAAGCAAGAAAGTACAGTTCTTTCAATTAACACAAAAGAAGAGAGACACACAAACATAATTCCATCTCAAACAACAAAAATAACATGTAACAATAATCATTGGTCCTTAATATCTCTCAACATCAATGGACTCAATTCCCCCAATAAAAAGACATAGACTAACAGGCTGGATACCTGAAGAGGGCCTAACATTTTGCTGCATACAGGAAACACACCTCAGTGACACAGACAAACACTAAATCAGAGTAAAAGGCTGAAAAACAATTTTCCAAGGAAAAGGTCCCAAGAAACAAGCAAGAGTAGCCATTCTAATAAATCAACTTTCAAGCCAAAGCTATCAAAAAAATATAAGAAAGGGCACTTCATACTCCTCAAAGGAAAAAAATCCACCAAGATAAACTCTCCATTCTGAATATCTATGCTCCAAATGCAAGGGCACCTACATTTATAAAAGAAACCTTACTAAAGTTCAAAACATATATTTCATCACACACAATAATAGTGGAAGACTTCAAATCACTCTTATCAATGGACAGATCATGGAAGCAGAAACTAAACAGAGACACAGTGAAGCAAACAGAAGTTATGAACCAAATGGATTTAACAGATATCTATAGAACATTTCCCCCTAAAACAAAAGAACATACTTTCTCAATGACTTATGGTATTTTCTCCAAAATTGACCATATAATTGGTCACAAAATAGGCATCAACAGATACAAGAAGACTGAAATAATCCCATGCATCCTATCAGATCACCATGAACTAGACTGGTCTTCAATAACAAAAACAAACAAACAAAAACAGAAAGCCGACATAAACATGGAAGCTGAACAATGCTCTACTCAATGATAACTTGGTCAAGGAAGAAAGAAATAAAGAAATTAAAGACTTTTTAGAATTTAATGAAAATGAAGACACTACATACCCAAACTAATGAGACACAATGAAAGCAGTGCTAGGTGAAAACCTCACAGTTCTCAGTGCCTCCAAAAAGATACTGGAGAGAGCATACACTAGCAGCTTGACAGCACACCTAAAAGCTCTAGAACAAAAAGAAGCAAATGCCCCCAGAAGGAGTAGATGGCAGGAAATAATCAAACTCAGGGATGAGATCAAGCAATTAGAAATAAAAAGAAGAATTAACAAAACCTAGAATTGGTTCTCTGAGAAAATCAACAAAAATATACCTTCTTCTCAGCACCTCACATCACCTTCTAAAAAATTGACCATATAAGCGGTCACAAAACAAGCCTCAATAGATATAAGAAGATTAAAATACTCCCATGCATCCTATCAGATGACCATGATCTAAGGCTGGTCTTTAATAACAACAAAGACAACAAAAAGTCCATATACACATGGAAACTAAACAATGCTCTATTAAATGATAGCAGGGTCAAAGAAGAAATAAACAAAGAAATTAAGGATTTTCTAGAATTTAATGAAAATGAAAACACAACATACCCAAACCTATGGGATGCAATGAAAGCAGTACTGAGAGGAAAACTCATAGCTCTGAGTGCTTCCAAAAAGAAACTGGAGAGAGCATACACTAGCAACTTATAGCACAGTTGAAAGATCTACAACAAATGGAAGCAGATACATCCAAGAGGAGTAGACGGCAAGCAATAATCAAATTCAGAGCAGAAATTGACCAAATAGAAACAAAAAGAACCATCGAAAGAATCAACAACACCAAAATCTGGTTCTTTGAGAAAATTAACGAGATTGATAAACCCTTAGCCAGACTAACTAGTGGGCAAAGAAAGAGTATCCATCCAAATTAACAAAATCAGAAAGGAAAGTGGAGACATAACAACTGAAACTGAGGAAATTCAAGAAATCATCAGATCCTACTACAAAAGCCTATACTCAACTAAGCTGGAAAATCTGGAGGAAATGGATGAATTCCTAGACAGATACCAGATACTAAAGTTAAACCAGGACCAGGTAAATCATCTAAATAATCCCATAACACCTAAAGAAATAGAAGCAGTCATCAAAAGCCTCCA
Organism: Micromys minutus; assembly: GCF_963924665.1. Lineage (NCBI taxonomy): Eukaryota > Metazoa > Chordata > Mammalia > Rodentia > Muridae > Micromys > Micromys minutus. The sequence goes on along the minus strand of NC_137970.1, from coordinate 26,788,152 downwards.
AACCAAAAAAACCCAGGTCCAGATGAGTTAAGTGCAGAATTCTATCAGACATTTATTGACAACCTAATACCAATACTCTCCAAACTATTCCACAAGATAGAATCAGATGGAACATTACCTAACTCATTCTTAGAGGCCTCAATAATCCTCATTTCTAAACCATGCAAAGATCCTACAAGGAAAGAGAACTTCAGACCAATCTTACTTATGAATATTGATGCAAAAATACTCGACAAAATCCTTGCAAACCGAATCCAATAACACATAAAAACAATCATTCACCATGATCAAGTAGGCCTTGTCCCTGGGATGCAGGGATGGTTTAATATACGGAAATCCATCAACGTAATCCACCATATAAACAAACTCAAAGAAAAAAAAACATATTGTCATCTCAATAGATGCTGAAAAGGCATTTGACAAAATTCAACACCCCTTCATGTTAAAAGTCTTGGAAAGAACAGGAATCCAAGGCCCATACCTAAACATAATAAAAGCAATATACAGAAAACCAATAGCCATCATCAAAATTAACGGTGGGAAACTTGTAGCAATCCCACTAAAATCAGGAACTCGACAAGGCTGCCCACTCTCCCCCTACCTATTCAACATAGTACTGGAAGTCCTGGTGAGAGCAATTAGACAGCAAAAGAAAATCAAAGGGATACAAATTGGAAAGGAAGATCCAGAAATGAGCCCTCATGTATATGGTCACCTGATTTTTGACAAAGGAGCAGTAAACATTCAATGGAAAAAGGACAGCCTATTCAACAAATGGTGCTGGTCCAACTGGCACTCAACATGCAAAAGAATGAAAATAGACCCGTTCTTATCTCCTTGTACAAAGCTCAAGTGTAAGTGGATTAAAGATCTCCACATTAAACCAGATACACTGGAACTATTAGATGAGAAAGTAGGGAAAACCTTAGAACACATAGGCACAGGAGAAAATTTCCCGAACAAAACACCAATGGCTCAAGCTCTAAGGTCAAAGATTAACAAATGGGACTTAATGAGATTGCAAAGTTTCTGTAAGGCTAAGGACATCGTCAAGAAAACAAAACGGCAACCAACAGAATGGGAAAAGATCTTTACCAACACCACATCAGATAGAGGCCTAATATCCAAGGTGTACAAGGAACTCAAAAAGCTAGACACCAGAGAATCAAATAACCCTATTAAAAAATGGGGTACAGAGCTAAACAAATCATTTTCAGTTGAGGAACACCGAATGGCCGAGAAACATCTGAGGAAGTGCTCGACATCCTTAGCCATCAGGGAAATGCAAATCAAAACAACCCTAAGATTCCACCTCACACCAGTCAGATTGGCCAAGATCCAAAACTCAGATGACAGCAGATGCTGGCGAGGCTGCGGAGAAATAGGAACACTTCTCCACTGTTGGTGGGGTTGCAAGCTAATACAACCACTCTGGAAATCTGTCTGGCGATACCTCAGAAAATTGGATATAGTACTACCTGAAGACCCAGCTATTCCACTTCTGGGCATATACCCCAGAGACACTTTAATACACAACAAAGATATATGCACCACAATGTTCATAGCGGCTCTATTTATAATAGCCAGAAGCTGGAAAGAACCCAGATGTCCTTCAGAAGACGAATGGATACAAAAATTGTGGTACATATACACAATGGAATACTACTCAGCCACCAGAAACAATGACTTAACCAAATTCTTAAGAAAATGGCTGCATCTAGAGAAGATCATCCTGAGTGAGATAACCCAGTCACAAAAGAACAGACATAATATGCAGTCACTGATAGTGGGATGCTAACCCCAGAGGCTTGCACTCCCCCAGAAACAACTCACAGACTGTATGAAGTCCAAGAAATAAAGAAAACAAAAACTATACATATATTCACAAAACAAGAAGACTTTGACTATTTCCATGTTGCGTTTTGTTTTGCATGTACTTTACGCTTATTGCAACTAGTATGTTTTCAATGCATACTGTCAAGCCCTTGAAAAAAATCAAGTACTGACTAAAAAACATATTCACATGGTTTTATGTAAAATTTATTTTAATGTCTGAAAAAACTGTACTGACAAAAATGTATAATTTTAAGCAAAAAATGTTTAAAATCTTTAAAAAAAATAATAAGCTGTTAGTCTTTTGTGTAGATGGAAATATCTCAAGAAACACTTCTTGTTATGATTAATAATTTGAGTCTTATTTGTAACAGATAAGAGACCAATGTATTTTCCATGTATTTTCATGTTAAAAAAAAATAAATCTTGTTTTGAAGACAAAAAAAAAAAAAAAAAAAAAAAAAAAAAAAAAAAAAAAAAAAAAAAACATCACTCTTTGCAGATGACATAATAGTGTACATAAGTGACCCCAAAAATTCCACCAGAGAACTTCTACAGCTGATAAACAAGTTCAGCAAAGTGGCTGGATATAAAATTAACTCAAACAAATCAGTATCCTTCCTCTACTCATAGGACAAACATGCAGAGAAAGAAATTAGGGAAAAGATGCCCTTCACAATAGTCACAAACTATATGAACTACCTTGGTGTGACTCTAATTAAGCAAGTGAAGGACCTGTATGACAAGAACTTCAAATCTCTAAAGAAGGAAATCGAGGAAGATCTCAGAAAATGGAAAGATCTCCCATGATCATGGATTGGAAGGATCAACATTGTAAAAATGGTCATCTTACCAAAAGCAATCTAAAGATTCAATGCAATTCCCCATCAAAATTCTAACCCAATTCTTCATAGAGTTGGAAAGATCAATGTGCAATTTCATCTGGAATAACAAAAGACATAGAATAGCAAAATCCATCCTCAACAACAAGAAAACCTCTGCGGGAATCACTATACCTGACCTCAAGCTATATTACAAGGCAATTGTGCTAAAAACTGCATGGTACTGGTACAGAGATAGGCACGTGTATCAATGGAATAGAATAGAAGATACAGAAATGAACCCTCATGTATATGGTCACCTGATTTTTGACAAAGGAGCTGTAAACATTCAATGGAATAAGGACAGCCTATTCAACAAATGGTGCTGGTCCAACTGGCACTCAGCATGCAGAAGAATAAAAATAGACCCTTTCTTATCTTCTTGTACAAAGGTCTAGTGCAAGTGGATTAAAGATCTCCAGATTAAACCAGGTACACTGAAACTATTAGATGAGAAAGTAGGGAAAACCTTAGAACACATAGGCACAGGAGAAAATTTCTTGAACAGAACACCAATGGCTCATGCTCTAAGGTCAAATATCGATAAATGGGACTTAATGAGATTGCAAAGTTTCCCTAAGGCTAAGGACACTGTGAAGAAAACAAATTGGGAAAAGGTCTTTACCAACCCCACATCTGATAGAGGCCTGATATCCAAGGTATACAAAGAACTCAAGAAGCTAGACACCAGAGAATCAAACAATCCTATTAAAAATGGGGTACAGAGCTAAACAAAAGTTTCTCAATTGAGGAATATCAAATGGCTGAGAAGCATCTAAGGAAGTGCTCAACATCATTAGCCATCAGGGAAATGCAAATCAAAACAACCCTGAGATTCCACCTCACACCAACCAGAATGGCTAAGATCAAAAATTCAGATGACAGAAGATCCTGGCAAGGATGCTGAGAAAGAGGAACACTTCTCCACTGTTGGTGGGGTTGTTAACTGGTACAATCACTCTGGAAATCAGTCTGGCGGTTCCTCAAAACATTGGACATAGTACTACCTGAAAACCCAGTTATTCCACTTCTGGGCATATACCCCAGAGGTGCTCCAACATACAACAAAGACATATGCACCACAATGTTCATAGCAGCTCTATTTATAATAGCCAGAATCTGGAAAGAACCCAGATGTCCTTCAGTAGATGAATGGATACCAAAATTGTGGTATATTTACACAATGGAGTACTACTCAGCTATCAGAAACAATGATTTTATGAAATTCTTAAGAAAATGGCTGCATCTAGAGAATATCATCCTGAGTGAGATAACCCAGTCACAAAAGAACAGACATAATATGCAGTCACTGATAACTGGATACTAACCCCCATAAAGCTCTGAACACCCCAGAAACAACTCACAGACTATATGAAGTTCAAGAAAAAAAAAAACAAAGGCCAAAAAAAGAAAAGAAAAACCCATTATGCTTCATCCTTACACACCAAGAAAACTTTGACTAATTCCAGGTTACATCCTGTTTTACATGTACTTTATGCTCATTGTACCTAGTACGATCTTAATGCACACCGCCAAACTTTCTAAAAAAATCAAGTACTGACAAAAATGTATTCATATACTTTTATGCAAAAATGCTTAAAATCTGTACATTTATCATTGTTTTTTAAAATAAAGTTTTTCAATTTATAAAAAAAATACAGATGGCAGCAAAAGTTATAAAAAAGAACATCTTAAACTCAACCTCCCTCTTTCTCCCAAAGATTGCTACCTGCATTATTTTCTTCATTGTTAGTATAAACTACTTGAAGTAGGCTACATTTAGAGAAAAGTTTATTGTGGCCTATGGTTCTGATTGAAGGTTAAGGGGTACACTGACTATGACTTTCTTTTGACAGAGCCTCAAAATGGCATAGAGCATCCTATGGCAAAAAAAGGGGGGAGCACAGATGTGCTTTTCTAATCCTGTCTTGCAACAAAGCCACCAAGATTCAGTCATGGTATATGAATGGGGGCAAGGCTTAACTCTAACTACTTTGTCTAACACTAACCATTTTTCAAAGTCTCCCACCTTCAGACACCATAGTCATTAAATCTCTAACCTCTTACCACCTCACAATGGGGATGACATTTCATCAAATGAAACCTTGGAGTGAGCTCTAAAGCACATCCAAACAGTGGCAATTCATATTTCAGTTTAGTTTAGTTTAGTTTAGTTTAGTTTAGTTTAGTTTAGTTTAGTTTAGTTTAGTTTAGTTTAGGTTTGGTTTGGTTTGGTGGTTTGGTTTGGTTTGGTTTGGTGTGGTTTGGTTTGGTTTGGTTTGGTTTGGTTTGGTTGTTTAGTTTGGTTGTTTGGTTTGGTTTGGTTTGAAACCGTGTCTCAATTCTGAAGCCCAAGCTGGTTTGGAACTCATTTTGTAACCAAGGCTCAACAACTCACCAGTGGCTACAGCACTAAAAAATGCCTCCCTGTCCTATCTCCTCTGGCTTCATCCAAATAAGTGTTGGCATTAGGAGTATGAGCCGCTGCATTGAGCCCATACCATATTTTTTTTTTTCTTTTCCAGACAAGGTTTCTCTGTGTAGGCCTAGCTGTCCTGAAACTCACTCTGTAGATTGGACTGGTTTCGAACTCACAGAGATCCATGTCTCTGCCTCCCAAGTGCTGGGATTAAAGGCGTGTGCCACCACTTCCCCACCCATTCCATTTTGTTAACAAGAGATTCAGTTGTAAGAAGCAATCCTTTCACAGAGGTCCTATGGTTCACAGCCATTTTGCTTTCTTTTTTCCCACCAAACACATGGCAAAGCTGTCTAGTCTTAACAGGAAATATCTTTCCTCATCTTTTCAAAATATTACTTTAGGATAAAAATGCTCATGGGGAAAAAGTATACTTAAAGCTGAGATAATGTTACCCTCCACAATGTCCCTTAATTACTGACTTCAATAAAAATAGATTGTCACCGCCCCACACACAAAAAGACATATTTTATGGGTAGTAAATTTATGCAGATTATTTAGAAACAAACTTATCAAACAGTTTAAAACTGAATCTAAAAAAATATGTAGAGCTAGTTAGACAAAATGGGCCCAAGGGTCTTTCAAAAGCAAAGCCTCCAGTAGGACATAATGTAACCGGTTTGTATACTTTGGTGAAATGCCCCATAAGGAAACTATATATAATCAAAGCAAGTTTTATGTCTTAGATTAAAGTAAAAGTGTAAAAAAGTGGAGCTAAAAGAGACTTGGAATCTATCGGCATGGTGTAGATATAGAGCAAGTATCTGCAAACCCCAATCCATAAGTACCCTACAGCAGTGGTTTTCAACCTTCCTAGTGCTGCCGCCCTTTAAGACCCTCCCTCACATTGTAATAATATAAAATTACTTTTGTTGCTACTTCATAAATGTAATCTTGCTACTGATGTGAACTGTAATATATTTTTAGAGATAGGAGATTACCAAAGGGATTGTGATCCATGGGTTGAGAATCTCTGTTGTAAAGATCTAAACATGACAACCAAGCCAGGATTGGTAGCACATACCTACAACTTCAGCCTTCAAGAGGTGCTAGCAAAAGAATTAAGAGTTCAAATACAGCCTGGACTACTATTATAGAATGCTATCTTCAGGGCATAACATGACCATTATCCATCTTAATCAGTACAGTGGTAATACAGCTCTGTTCAGGATCACCATGCTCTTATAAGTAACCTAGTAAAATCAAGCTGTGTCATTCCATGTTGTGTGAAACAGTGGTTTTCTTAAGCCATGCCTTTCTCTGGGTGACTTTACATAGTAGCATTTGGTTCATTCTAAGTATAAACAGAGAAGCAGGATGGCTCAGTGAGTCAAGTAGTTTCTGTGCTAATATGAGGACCTGAGTTTGGATCCCGAGCATCATGTAAAAGCTGGGTGTGGCCATATATGTCTTAACACTACGCTCCACCCGCTGCCCCCAGTATAAGGTGGCTTAATTGAAACAGGTGGATTCTGGATACCTACAAGCCGGACACTCGAGCTGAAACAGCAAACTCCAGGTTCAATGAGAGAATGGCTCAAGAAACAAAAGTGTTGATAGGCTCAATCTTGTGCATATCACTGCAGTGTATGTTCGTGTTTTTCATTACCTTGTGATATGAAGAAGGCAGCAGCATTTCATAGCACTCTATCCTAGTCTCCAGCTCTTAAAATCTTCGCAAACCCTCTCCTTCAATGTTGCTACCGCCTTGAACTATGTAATGTAGCTGTCTCATTTGGGGCTGATCTTTGGACAGTCACTTATTCTCAGTGCTTTGATCAGTTAAGTGTCTCTGCAGTAACTGTTGCAGAGTGCAAAGCGAAGCTTCTCTCACTAAAGCTGAGACCAGCTTTAATCTATGGCTATAAGCATAATTATTTAGAAGGCAGTTTGGTGGGCACAGCATGTCCATTTAGCAAAATAACAGTAAAAGCTTCCCCAGGAGGGTTTATGACCTCCCAAGCTACAAGGCTTGTAGCCAGGTTTATAGTACTAAGAAAAAAAAATCCTTCTGTTTTAGGAACTGGAGACCCGAGTATGTCGTTGGGGCTCAGAACAGAGGAAACAAGGGGTCTCCCAAAGCATGCATCCCACATTTTCCTATCTTGGGAGCCCGGTTAGACTCACCTCCCTGCTCCTCCTCTCAGGAGCTAGGATACGCTCTTTTGACTGAGACACATTAGTCATCCCCAATATCCACCACTGTAAGACTCCTGCCTTCCAGCCTTCAGCCCTGCTTCCTCTAGGGATTATTTCCATGGTCTCTTGCTGCAAACCTGCTACCTCAGGAGACCCTGTGTTCTTCCTTTCTCGACATCCTTCCCCAGATAAAACTCCTTTGTTTCCTTGTTCATGTCCTGAAAGGACATCAGGAGCTCTTTAAGCCATTCCATTCTATTAGTAGCCTTGGCTGCTAGGAGACAAGCCGAGGCTTTGCAAGATGAAATCTTGGTAACCTTTATTCTCAGGTCTTCAGAATTGAGAGTCCTCTCCTCTTTTACCCAGGAACCCCCGTTCCATTATAAAACACTAGCATGGACTCTGGCAAAGCTTTTGTGGGGGGGGGGCATAGCTTAATACCACTCCTTATAAGGGGGTTAGGTAGAAGGGTCATTGTGTAGACTTTTTTTTTTTTTTTACTTTTCGAAAACATTTTTTTTTTCATTTTTTTATTAGATACATTTTAAGAGAGCCATACTGGTGGCAGGCCTCTGAGCAGAGGGAGGAAGAACATTATGATGGTTCTTTCCTGTCTCCAGCACCTTACCTATTATCACATGACTAGCAGAGGCCACAAGAATCTCAGCATTCTGCAGCACCAGGACTATATCTGGGAAAAGGGACCACAGGTTTCAGGAAGAAAGTCCCTAGGTCTAAAACTTATTAGGAAGCAGGCTGCCGGATGTTCTGGAGGAGAACAAAGGCAAGCAGAGGAGAGAAACAGGGATCTAGCAGGGGTGAACCAAGGAGACAGACCAGTTGTCTGTGGACCACAAAGGAGGACTATCCGTCTCAAAGGATTCCTGAAGGACCCCTTAGGAGGCCAACTATTTACAGAGGAGTATGCCCAAAGATGGTCTAAAGGAGTCCTGAGTAGAAACCCATCTCTCAAGCTTTGCCTACCCTGCTGATACCTCAGCTCCACACACACTCCCAGATAGAAATTTAGGTCTTCTTCTTATCAGATCCCCCTCTGAGTATTCCTAAAGAAATGAGTTAAACTTGACCCAGGAATTCTCAATAAATAAATAAACAGATTAATTAATTAATTAATTAATTAAAAACCCACAGGTGAATTATTTTCCTCTGCAATACAGCTTGTCCCCAGGTTAAGCTGGACGATGAAGAAACATGGCCACTAAATGCCAGTTTATGGTACAATACCATGTACCAGCAGGGTTTGTTTTGCAGGAGGAAGGGCAAGTGGAATGAAGCTTCATATGCCTGAGCTTTTTATGCTTGAGTAACCAATCTTTTCTGTGTCTCAATTATTGGGTTGACCCCAATATTTATGACCAAATTGGAAAAACCTCCATACCATCATCCTTGCACTCCTTGGGCCTGGAAAATGAGGCCTAACCCACCAAGGAGCCCCTAGAACCTTCTAAACCTTCATTTTCACAACCCCTTTCTCTCCTCATTCTGGGACTACACAAAAATGCCCTCTCTGGGAATCAAAAGATGATTTGGACCCAACCCAAAACTATATCCCTATCTTTTACAAGATCTCAACTAGATAAAGCAGGACCTAATATTGACAAGTACATATTTAACTCGGGATTTCAAGTTGACTTTGAAGGATATTACAAGGATATTTTAGGATATATCCCAATCAGATATGCAAGGCAAGGGATCTTGGAGGTTGAACAAAGGTTTAGGGATAACTTAGGTATTTAGTATGGACCTCATGGTATACCCAGTTGGGGACACAGCAGTTCCTTCCAATGACCCTGACTGGGACTATAACCAGTAAAGAGACTTCAGAGGGTTTGCCCAGTGGAAGGACTAAGAATCAGTCAGGCCAAGTCCCTTGGTTGGATTAAATTGTCTACCAGAGATCGTGGGACATAAAAGAATGTCACTGCTGTCTTGGGAAGGTTAAAAGAGGTTCTTATAGAGCATGCCTCACTAAGTCCTGGCAGCATAGAAAGACAGATAATTCTTAAATATGTCTTTATCATCCCTTCAACATTGGACATCCACCAAACTTCTAAAAGTCAACCTTGGATCGGGAAGTCAATAAATAACCACCTCCATTTATTACAGTTGAAGTCATGAAAAGGAAAGAAAGGCCCAAAGTGAGAGTGTGAGAAGAAAATGCAAGCCCAACTCCTGTCCACCTTGTAGACATCCATGCCCTCTGCCACTTACATCACAGTCTAGGCCATGAGAAACAATAGTGTCCAGGTAGGGCTTTAAAGGCCATACCTACAGTGTGAGCAAATGAAACATCAGCAATGGGACTTCTCTGAAAGCTAAAGGAAGCTCAGGATGGACCTGGTGGCTGAGTTCCATGTGTCCTTCCAACAAAATCTATGGCACCTTCTGGCACCAAGGGCTTCCATTTTTATCAAGTAGGAAAAGCCAAAGTTGCCACTGGTTATTATAAGTAGGGAATTTCCATTCTTATTGTATGATAGTGCCTCCTACTCTATTTTTACTTTGCCCCTGGAAAATTGACTAAAGCTTCTTATCAGATAATTAGAAGGCAAGGGTATCTATCCCCAAACCCAATGCTTTATGGCCCATATCTTTTGGCCCAGAATTTTACTCTTTTGCTAATGACCTAGTATTGTCTTGCTCGTTGAATAGTGTATCCTACCAAAACTAAGTGGGAAATTGGTTTTCACAGATGTTATAGAGGCTTTTTTTTTCAGAATTTGGTTCAGATGTCATCTTCCCTTTTCTCCACAGTGAGGAAGAATTAACTGGAGCTTGATAGAGCTGTCTAGGACCCAGGGATTCCTAGGAGGACAAAAACTGTGCCTCTCATAAAATTTTCAACCCAATAGCCTTCTGTGCTCCCCCGCAATAAACAGTGTCCTTTGGGCTGGAGACCATAGCAGACACCCAACCCATGCAGCCTCTTGTCAGTCAGATTCTTCATCATGAGCTTTCGGCATCCTGTACTTCTCTTGCAACATTCTCATCCTCCTCAGTCAACATCCTCATCTGAGCAAGAAAGGGCGTGAATGGGGAATATTCATTGTTATAGGACCTCAGGAGGCTGTTATTCTCCTCTACCTAGTAGTATCAATCCTTAATAGGAAACTAATGGTCTTTGATATTAGACCCAAAGGATCCCTTATTCTCTATACTAGTATGGCTAGATTTTCAGCATCTATTTGCCTGTGAGTGATTCTTTTCTACTGGGGAATACCAACAGGTGGTTTGGGTTGTCTTGATGCAAAGATCCTTAAATAGCCTTCACCTGTTTAGATAGACGTTCACTCAAGTTCTGAGGGATATGTCCCTACTGTGTGAGGATATTTTATAATAGATGACAACCTTCTGATATACTCAATACCATGAGATCTGACTAAATGTTACATAGTATCACCCTCAATTTCAATTTTCTGGCTGATTAAGAGTACTGAGTCTTGAAGAAAAATGACCAACTGTTGTCTCAAAAAAAGTAGCATACATAGAACTTGTCATCACTCCAAGAAAATAGTCTCTCTCAGTTACAACCAGGCAATTCTCCAGTTGTTATTCCTGACTTAGGACCTACGGAAGCCTGACTTCCTGCTGTCACTTTTGGATCCTGCTATACACATGACTGACATAGCTAGGCTCTAAAAGAAGAAAATAAAAGGATCCTCTAATCTGAACCTCAGAACAAAGTTCCTCATTCAATCATCTGAAAAAAAAAAAAAAAAAAAAAAAAAAAAAAAAAAAAACTGCTTTTACCTGCTGTGGCCCTTTTATGTCCCTGAACAAAGAGGAGTGGCCATAGGTGTTCTCAATCAGAAAGTGGAGTCCACTTCATAGCCTGCAGGACACATATCAATGAAACTAGACTCTGGCCATGGTTAGCCTTGATTATCTCTAGGGTTTTGCTTTAGTGCCTCTTCTACTTGAGCAAAGAACCCAAATCTCTTAAGGAGAAGCCTTGAATATATACACATACCAGCAAGCTTCTGGCCTGTTTAAAGCTAAGTGAATATTCTAGCTCGCTGATAGCCATGTAGTAAAGGCAGAAGACCCAGAATTACACAATGCCATCACTACATTCATTCAGCTTGTTTTCGTTCTCACAGGATATAGGGTCACTTCTCTGTGATGGCCTCAGGTCTTCAATGCTGCCTATGTCAACAGACTGGACCTTAAGAGAGGACCTCTTCCCCTGTGCCCATGTGTTCTAAGCTCTTTCCCACCTTCTCTTCTATAAGTTTCACTGTACCTGGTTTAATGTGGAGGTCTTTGATCCACTTGGACTTGAGCTTTGTATAAGGATATACGACTAGATCAATTTGCATTCTTCTGCATGCTGACTGCCAGTTGAACCAGCACCATTTGTTGAAGAGGCTGTCCTTTTTCCATTGAATGTTTTTAGCTCCTTTGTCAAAGATCAAATGACCATGAGGAATAGATACAGAAAATGTGGAATATAGTACAATGGAATACTAGGCAGCTATTAGAAACAATGACTTCATAAAATTTCTAGGCAAATTGATGGAACTAGAAAATATCATCCTGAGTAAGGTAACCCAGACATAAAAAAAAAAATACATGGTATGCACTCACTGGTAAGTGGATACTAGCCCTCAAAAGCTTTAAATACCCAAGAAACAATTCACAGATCTTATAAAGAAAAAGAAGGCTAGAATGTAGATTCCTCAATCCTCCTTAGAAAGGAGAACAAAATACTCATGGGAGGAAATACAGGGACAAATAGAGGAGCAGGGATTGAAGAAAAGAACAATCAGAGATTGCCTCACCTGGAAAGCCATCTCATACGAAGCCACCAAACACAAGCACTATTGCTGATGCCAAGAAGTGCTTACTGGCAGGAACCAGATATGGATGCCTCCTCAGAGGCTCTACCAGAGTCATATAGATACAGTTGAGGATGCTTGCAGCTAACGATCAGACTGAACACAGGGACCCCAACAAAAGAGCTAAAGAAAGGACTGAAGGAGCTGAAAGAATTTGTAACCCCATGGGAAGAACAATATTATCAACCAACAAAACAAAGCCTCCAGAACTCCCAGGGACTAAAACACCAACTATTAAGCACACATGGAGAGACCCATGGCTCCAGTTGCATATGTAGCAGAGGATACCATTGTCTGGCATCAATGGGAGGAGAGGCCTTTGGTCCCGTGAAGGCACATTTTCCCAGTGTAGGGGAATGCCAAGGTCCTGAGGTGGAGAGGGTGGTTAGGAAAGGGAGCACCTTCATGAAAACAAGTGGAGGGGGGGGGGAGATGGGAGTAGGGGGAAGGGGGATAACATTTGAAATGTAAATACAGAGAATATCTAATAAAATAATTAAAAAAGAAAGGACCTCTTCTCAGTGTATAGTATACCTGGTATATAGTAAGAAGCCATTTTCTTCCCTGTGGTATCTGCAGAGCCAGCTATGTTGTAGCCTCATTGGCTGAGGCAATTGAAGTCAGGCTCCTATTGGAGGAACCTCTGCATAACTGGCTGAATGCGATTGCTCTGACTATGGCCCTTTTCTTGTGTATAAACAAAAGATGTCCAATATCCACTGATTCTAAGTCATCCTGGTCTTCTATGCCCATGTTGCTATTGCGGTAGGAAAGGGAAGCTACTAACAGGTAAAAGAACCTCTGAAAAAATCTGAGTATCCCAGGCAAGGGCCTTAGTACCATTCTTTAACTAAACTGACAGAGTAGCCAACTGCCTTCTAAATATCTATGCTTCTAAATAGACAAAAGCTGCACCCAACCTTAAGCATAGACTTCTCTCCTTCCACTGAACGTCAGTGAATGCAGACACTCATGGATTCCCAAGATGTAAAGATTGTGCCATGGTTGTAGGTCCAGCCTTAAATCAACATTTATACCGCCCTCTCCAAGGCTCAGGGAACACCACTGCAGAGCAGGAATCAAGAAGTATGTAAGAGTGGGAAGATAACACGAGGGGCTGCAACAGGCCATTTTGTAGATCCCATGTAATCATCACCACTATTAACTCACAAGAGCTGTCTGTGGTCACCTGCACTAGGCCCAGACAGGGCTGGTCCTAGCAACCATTAGTCGTGAAAGGAAAGGGTTCACAAGGCTTTATTCTTTACCTTTGAACTACTCTTGTCTACTGACAGATTCTGGATGAAGAGGAGTCATTGTCTTGAGTTGTGTGCCCACTGCTGCACCTACCAGGCTCTACCAGATTAATTCCAAAGCGAAGCTTTCATGAATATGGCCCTGGTTACACTCAGTGGGCCACAAGACAGAACAAATGGACACGGACTGAAGAGAGAGGTTTGTAGGGAAAGGAGGAGGACAGGAAGTGGTAAGGAGGTCGGAGTGAGAGTGCTCAGTATGCACTTCAAACATCTGTGAAGAACAAATTTCTCTAGAACAAATTTAATTAATAAAATATTTTAAATGTCCTCCCTCACTCTTCACCATCTGCAGCAGGCAGGAGAGTGGCCCATAACGTCACGAGAGAGGGACTGCTGTCCCTGTCCCTCAATGGCCGCAGCATTCAGGAGACTAAGCCCTGCACCTTGCCTGCGCAGCACAGTAGAGCTTGCCCTGGTGGCAGGAGTGTAAGTGAGCCAGTCTTAAGGGCATGAGAGTGGGAGAGCTGGCATGGCTCCATGGTCGCTTCAGCAGTGAGTGAGCTCGTCCTGGTGGTATAGGGTGCAAGAGAGCTGGCAGGCTGCCAACTCAGCTACCACCCAGGCCCAGTACCCAGAACCAGAGCTTTCACTTGCTCCATCCCATTATCTACCCCCATGTATGAACGACTGAAGCACATGAAGGGGCCAGTCATGCAGATTCAAAACTACAGGAAGCTCCATTATACAACAGGGTCTCCCAGAGGCATCCCAGTGAGGATCCAGTATTGATAGTGTAGTAGAAGCTAGAGGCCGCAGACCAGACCAATGACTTATAGCAATGAACAATGAAATATAGAGATAAATATTTGTGGACAAAGGGGTATACTATAAAGTAAAATGGGTGAACCATTCTCTTAAGAACTAAATACAAAAGAAATTTGACAAGAAGTCCCTTTACCCTGTCTCATCTTGCCTATAGCAGCTCCACCTTCAATGGTTCAGCCACTTCTTCCGTCCTGCCTGCTTATCAACGGACACCCAGCTCCCATTAGAGTGACACTTACTTCACAGAAGTCAGATGAGTTAGTACCTCTCGTAACTGAGGGATTCATGAGCCCAAACCTTAACAGGGATCAGGGAGGTATGAGAGGTTAGTGCTAGGAAAAAGTAATAAACTGGACTTTGAAAAATAAGAGCTGGGATGGAGAGATGGCTCAGTGGTTAAGAGCACTGTCTGTTCTTCCAGAGGTTCTGAGTTCAAATCCCAGCAACCACATGGTGGCTCACAGCCATCTGTAATGGGATCTGGTGCCCTTTTCTTGTGTACAGGCATATATGAAGATAGAACACTGTATACATAATAAATAAATAAATATTTTTTAAAAAAATAACATGAATAATGATAGTTGGTGAATATTAACCTTGATTAATATTAATCAACACCCTCAAAACAGAACACAAAGAACAATAGTTAATGGTGATAAAACTCTAGCTGGATCAGTTCAAAGAAACATTCCTTCCAGAGGAGCATGCACAGATTACTGGTATTCTGTCCCTGGTGAACTGTTCCCCTTTAGAAGTACCTAAATCCATATATGCATTCTTACATTTTTTTCATTAGACTGAATACTAAGTTAAAGAAAGACTTTAAAAACTCATACTCCTTGCCTTAAAGTACCTGTGGAGGAGACACGGATTTACTGGGAAACTAAGGTTCCATTTTATGAGTTCTTAGCCCATTAAATAGGATAATTTTAAAATGGACTCAGAAGGGAACTTGAGGACCATTTTAAGAGTTTGAGAGAACTGTTACAACTAAACGGCCAAATTACGAATCTTGATAACATCTGGGAGGACCAAGAGGGAAAAAGGAAGACAGAAAGTTATACTTTTGAATTTAAGCCTGTAATGATGGTGATCAAGCAGCTGTAGAAAGGGTGGGTTAGGGTATGGTCTTCAGAGAAATATATGAAATTTTCCACAGTATCAGAGGATACAAGCTAAGGACTAGGGCTGGTATATAAAGAAGAGATAGAAAGGAGAATGGTGGTGGGGGCGGGATTTGACTTTTTGATAACTGCCAGTGAAGACTGACAGGCAACTGCACTGGGGGCGGGACTTCAGAGTAAAAAGGATAATTAGTTCTCCCATTCCCTTACTATGCCTTTTAATGAATCAGCTTTCCTAAGGGGTGATTTCCCTGGTAAGTGATTTTTGGGCTCAGTTGGATTAACTCTTAAGGGAGGCAGTAATATTAAGCAATGTTAAAGGCAAATCAGAACACCCTGTCTCTGACCAGGACCAGAAATAAAACTCAGATTTTATTTCTTTCACCAAGAAGACGTAGTTTCCCCATAATAGGCTTCAACAAAGCCCTGATACTTACACCTTTTTACATTTAAAAAAAAATCTTAAGTGGAAGAAACTGTGATGCTTTACTTTATAGTGTTACCAAGGAAACAGAAGGTAACATCCAAAGCTGATTGTGAGGGAGGGGGACTCCTTATGGTCTCCAAGTCTAATACCTGCCTAGCTACCCAACAACAGGAGAAGGGATAACGGAAAAAAGAGAAATATTATCTTTGCCCAGATTTGGGCCTTTGTGCTTTTACTAAAGAGTATAATCTTGCTGCCTTGCTTCCTTATTTAAGCTAGCTGTTTACTACTGTGGTCCATATGAATTATTCTCTTTTGGGAACACAGAACCAAAACTGGTGCTGGAAACTGGGGACCAACCCATAACATTACCAGACCCCTCCATCTGAGGGTGAATAGACATTCGTTCCTATCATCCCAGGAAAATGAAAGTAGTCTTTCTTTGGGAGCATTTCTCTGTTCAAATGGCTGGTGGGCCCATTTGGATTAATTCTTAAGGGATGAGACAACAAACAATATGACATGTTCTTTACCAGAAAGCCCGCTGTGCTCAATAGTAAGTCTATAACCTTCCAGAGAGTTCAGGAAGTCATGTATCCACCTAGAACCAGAGATTCAACTTAAATCCCATTATTCTGATTAAAATTTATAAAACAGAGCAGATTTTAAAAGAAAGATGAATAGCTGGCTATGGTGGCTCACACCTTTAATCTCAACCCTGGGAAGACAAACTTCTGAAGTCCCAGGCCAACCGGGCCTATACCGCAAGCTCCTGGCAAATTAGGGATGCAGAGGAGACCTTGTCACAAGTAAATAAAAGTAGTCTCAATCACATGGGATGTGAAAAATTGGAACTGGGGATATGGCTTAGCCTATACTGCTCTTACAGACGGCCTGGGTTCAGTTCTCAGCACTCACATAAGGCAGGTCACAAGTGGCCTCCTCAAGCACCTGAACCCAAATGTGTACACAAAGATACAACTTAAAATAATCAAAATTTAAATTAAGAAAAGAAAACAAAGCTAAGTCCCATAGCTTAGCAGATAAAGGCTCCTGCCACTAAACCAAACAACCCGAGTTCAATCCCCAGAGTCCACATGACAGAAAGAGTGAAGACATTAGCATAAACTGTCCTATGACCCCCACACAGGCTCCATGGCAATACACATATATGCACGCACATGCACACATGTACACATACACATGCCCCCTCAACAATAAGAGCACAAAGATTATTTATAGCACAACTACACAGGACAACACTATAGCTTGTTCCCACACCCTTTCAAAATGCACACTGCCTTCCAGGCTTGAGAACATACCTCAAGTCTTACATACAGATAATACCTACCCGAATTCTAGAGGAATCTCACTCTCATGAGAACTACAGGTAACATAGGCCCCTCATGCTCCAACATATCAAGTCCTGGTCAAACCCCACTAACCAGAGATCCTAAATGAAACAACAAAATACAAACCAGCAGAGAATCTGCATTTCAAAGTCTAGCTGGACCCAACTGAATACCACACAACAAACCCATATCCAGGATACACTGTTGAGAGTAGGCTCCAGTTGGAGCTAATCATATTAAGAAATTACACCAGCCTGGGAAAGACAAGTATCCCTATCCCACGGTTTTTCTCATTTGTGAGATATAGTTGTCAAAGATACATAAAATCTTACGTGTACTGATTATGTGAGAGTAGATGGGAAAATTGTAGTGGAACAAAACATAAGCCAGGCTAATGAGAGGGGGAAGAAGCAAGAAAGAAGAGGATCAGAGGTATACAGAGAAATATATCCAATGTGGATTATAAACTTGCATAAAAATTGCACGGAATGACCCAGTGTTAATTAATCAATCAGTCAATCCACACATCAGTAGAGAAGGCTATTCCCAAAGAAGTCCCTCACATCAAAATATAGCAATCGATGCAAACAGATGTAATAGAAATCTTTCCACAGAATACCAGAAATATGAACAACTCCTATGTCAAAAAAAAAAAAAAAATGAAAACCATGGAAGCAGCCCCGGGACCCAACTCAGGCAGTCTTCTGCTGCTCTGATACATGCCACACCATTCAGAAGAAGGCTGAGTGTCCTTCCTACCAGTGGAGCTGCCCTGACTCCCTAAATTCAGTTCCCAAATACCCAGTACATTCAGCAGCCATCCTGCCCCACCGCTATCTCCTCCCATTGTTTTGTACACACACCCCAACTCAGGAGACTTCCACTGCTCAGGTGCAGGCCATGCCAGTCAGAATAGATGAGTGATCTGCCTGCCAACTAAAATGTCTGACTCCCTAGATTCAGCTCCCAAAGACCCATTCCATTGCCTGGTCCAATTCGCACCCCACAGCTGTCTCCTCCTGCTGCTGTGCCCCCACACACACACACTGCACCAAAGACCAAGCAAGACAACAGAAGTCCAGACCCCAATTTGGACAGAAATTTTGTACTGGATCAGAGGTCACCCCAGCAGCCAAAAATCCATGCCAGAATGACCAAAGAAGAAACAGAAATCAAGGAACAAATCACTCATCCAACAAAGACAAACTCAGAAATCAGCACCTAGACCTATAGTCATCTCAAATACAGATGCCTAATCCCCAGTGTAAGAACACAATCAACAACAGCCAGGGCATTTGGCACCACTAGAGCCCAGCTACAACTGCAAGCCCTTAATATTCCAACACAGCTGAAGCACAAGAAATAGCCTTAAAACCAACTTTATAAAGAAGATAGAAATACTTAAAAAGGAAATGGGGGGGTCCCTTAAAGACATTGAGGAAAAGACAATCAAAAAATTTGAGGAAATCAATGAATCTCCTAGAGAATGTCAAGAAAGACAAGAAAGGTGGAAGAAAGTGTTTGAGACTTGAAAATGGAAATAGAAATTAATGAAAACACAAAGTGAGAGAATTCTGGAAATGGGAAATCTGGGTAAGTGAACAGGAACAAGCATTACCAACAGAATAGGAGAGCTAGAAGATAGACCTCAGGCATAGAAGATATGATGGAAGAAATAAATTCATTGGTCAAAGTAGATGCCAAATGAAAAAATAAAAATGACTGACACAAAGCACCCAGGAAATCTGAGAACCATGAAAAGACCAAACTTAAGAAAAATAGGATTAGAAAGAGAAGAATCCCAGCTCAAAACTCCAGAAAATGTATTTAACAAAATCATAGAAAAAAAAGTCTTAACCTAAGGAAGGATATGGCTATAAATATAAAAGAAGCTTACACAACACCAAATAGATTGGGAAGAAAAAAAACAAGTCCCTGCAACACATAATAATCAAAACACAGAATATGCACAGAACAAAAAAAGACTAATAAAAGCTGCAGAGAGAAAAAGGTCAAGTAGCATATAAAGGCAGACCTATTAGAGTAACAACTGACTTTTCAGTAGAGACTCTAAAATCCAGACGGGTTTAGATAGATAGCTTGCAGATAAAGAGACCATGGGTGCCAGCCCAGAATACTATACCAAGCAAAACTTACCAATACCATTAAAGGAGAACAATATATTTTATGATAACATCAAATTTAAACAATATCTATCCACAAATCCAACCCTACTGAAGGTACTTGAAAAATGCAACCCTAGGAGGTTAACTACATCCATAAAAACACAGGCAATAAATAATCTTACACTAGCAAAACCCAACGAAGACAGACAGACAGACACACACACACACACACACACACACACACACACACACACACACACCAACAACAACAATAAAAAAATAACAGAAATTAACAATCATTGCTCATTAATATCTGTCAATATTAAATGACTCAATTCCCCCAATAAACCTATACAGGCTAACAGAATGGATTAGAAAGCAAGATCCATCATTCTACCGTATATTTAAAAAGCATTTCAACATCAAAGATAGATTTGACCTCCAAGTAAAGGGTTAGAAAAAGATTTTCCAAGCAAAGGGGCCCAAGAAGCAAACTGGTATCGCTAGTCTAATATATAACAAAATAGACTTCCAACCAAAATTAATTAAAATTGTGGGGGAAAAACTTTATACTTATCAAAGGAAGAATCCATCATAATAATTCTGAATACTTAATGCAAGGACATCCACATTTGTAAAAGAAACATTACTAAAGCTTAAATCACACATTGAATAAAACACACCAATACCACAATGGACAGGTCATCCAGAAAAAGCAAACAGAAATAATGGAGCTAACAAATGTTATGAATCAAATGACCCTAACAGATATCTAAAGAACATTTCACGGGAAACCAAAAGAATATACCTTCTCAGAACCTCATAGAACATTCTCCAAAATTGATCAAATACTTGGTCACAAAGCAAGTCTTAACAGATAAAAGAAAATTAAATTAACACACTGTATCCTATCAGACCACCACAGATTAAAACAGGATGTTAACAAAAGAAAAAATAGAAAGCCTACAGACTCAAGGAAACAACTCCCTACTGAATGACTACTGGGTCAAGAAAGAAATAAAGAAATTAAGGACTTCCTAGAATTCAATGAAAATGAATATACAAGTGCCTGTACTGACAGAACATAATGAAAGCAGTGCTAAGAGGAAAGTTCATAACACTAAATGTCTTCATAAGGAAACTAGAAAGTTCACATACTAGCAGCTTACCAGCACACCTGAAAGCTGTAGGACAAAAAGAAGCAAACACACACAAGAAGAGAAGACATCAGGAAATGGTCAAACTAGGGCTGAAACCAATAAACTAGAAACAAAGAGAACAATACACAGAATCAAGAAAACAAAGAGTTGGTTCTTTGAGAAAGTCAACAAGATAGACAAACACTTATCCAAATTAACTAGAAGACACACAGAGAGAATATCCAAATTAACAAAATCAGAAATAAAGGGTGGGGTCTTAACAACACTCAACAGGGAAATCCAAGAAATCATTAGATCATTTAAAAACCTATACTCCACAAAATTGGAAAACCTAAAAGGAATGGAAAATTTTCCCAATAGTTATATAATTTACTAAAGTTAAATCAAAAACAAGTAAACAATTTAAATAGACCTATAACACCCAAAGAAATAGAACAATGCTCAGGTCCAAATCATTGGGTGTTTGTTTGATTGGGGTGTTTGTTTGTTTGTTTTTTGCACAGAATTCTACCAGGCTTTCAAATGAACTAATGTCAATAACCTTCAAATTATTCTACGAAATAGAAACAGAAGTAACATTACCAAATTTGTTTTATAAGGGTACACTCACCCTCATACCCTAACCACATAAAGATTCAAAAAAGAGAGAGAATTACTGAAAAATTTCCCTCACGAATATTGATTCAAAAAATTCTCAATAAAATGCTCACAAACCAAATCCAAGAACACATCAAAAAGATCACCAACCATGATCAAGAGATGCAGGGATGGTTCAACATAGGAAAATCTATCAATGTAATCCACCATATAAACAAACTAAAAGACCAAAACCGAAAGATCATCTCATTAGATGCTGAAAAAGCCTTTGACAAAATCTAACAATCCTTCATGATAAAAGTCTTGAAGAGATCAGGGACACTAGGGACATACCTAAACATAATAAAGGCAATTTACAGCAAACCTATAGACAATATCAAATAAAATAGAAGGAAACTTAAAGCGATTCCACTAAAATTAGGATGAAGACAAGGCTGTCCAGTCTCTAAATATCTATTCAATATAGTACTTGAAGTTCTAGCCAGAGCAAGAAGACAACTAATGAAGATTGTAGTCAATTGTATATGCTTGGCCCAAGGAGTGGCACTATTAGGAAGTATGGTCTTGTTGGAGTAGGTGTGGCCTTGTTGGAAGAAATTTGTTACTATTGAGGTGGGCTTTGAGACCTTCCTCCTAACTGCCTAGAAGCCAGTCTGCTCCTGTTTGCCTTTTGAACAAGATATAGAACTCTTGGTTCTTCCAGCGTCACCATGCCTGGATGCTGCCATGCTTCCTGCCTTTATGATGATGGACTGAACCTTTAAATCTATAAGCCAGCCTCAATTAAATGTCCTTTATAAGAGTTGCCTTGGCCATGGTTTCTCTTCACAGCAATGGAAACCCTAACTAAGACAGAAATCAAGGGGATACAAACTGAAAAGAAGAAAATTAAAATACTTTTATTTGTAGGTGATATGATAGTATACATAAATGAACTCAAAAATTCTACCAGAAAACTTCTATAGCTGATAAACACTTCCATCAAAGTGGCAAGATACAAGATTTAAAAAAAAAAATCAGTAGTCCTTGTGTATACAACTGACAAATGGGCTGAGAAAGAAATCAGAGAAACAACAATCTTCACATTAACCACACATAATATAATATATATTGGGGTAACCCTAATCAAGAGAGTGAAAGACCTGTATTATAAAAACTTTAAATCTTTGAAGAAGGAGATTGAAGAAGATATCAGAAGATGAAAAGAGGATGCAATCAAACATCTGAGTGGATTAGAGATACATTTAATGCAAGATCCGGAGGACAGAATCTCGATCTTAACAAAGGCCCAAACAGAAATTTTGAAAAGGAAAGGCTAAATAAATCAAGTGAAAGACTCAAGTAAAAAAATGCCCTAAAGCATTAGCTCAAACCCAGAAAAATATAGTAAGGCTTGAAGTCAAGGTTTCTAGACAAGGATATGACTGGTTGCTTTGAAGCATTCTGCAGGTAACACATGATACTAATTATATACCTTTTTTTACCATGAGTTTACAAGCTTTTATTAAAAAATTAAGTCAAGCACCATGTCTGTACTCCCAACACTGGGGAGGCTGAGGCAAGAGATCAGAAGGTGAAGGCCAGCTGGACTACATGACCTCATAGCAAAACGAAACACAAAATAGAATTTAACCAAAAATAATAGGGTCTCTACTGATGTTGATGACATCTATGTCTTGGACACACACCTTCTAAAAAGAGTAGAGTCAGGGTAACAACTTCCTTCTCACAGTCAAGTTGCTCAGAAACTCAGTGGAAATATTTTAGGACCAGAAACAGTTAGGATAGCTCTCAGCAGATCTACTTACTAGTACAGTTTAATGTGCCTATGAGAGAGAGAGAGAGAGAGAGAGAGAGAGAGAGAGAGAGAGAGAGAGAGAGAGAGAGAGAGAGAGAGAGAGAGAGAGAGTATGTGTAACAAGATTGAGTGGACAAGAATTCAGCTTAGTGTCACAACACATGCTCTTCTTTGGTTCTGAGAAACAGAAGGAGAGTAAAAACAAAGGAGCCAAACAAGTTTAGTATGGAGGCCTAACCTCATGGTGCAAGACTACAGTCTCAGCTATTCAGAAGGCTGAGATGGAAGGACTGCATGCCCAAGGCCAGCCTGCCCAGCTTACCTAGACCTTGCTTCAAACTGGAAAAGAGAAATGAAAAGGACAGATGTAGCTGCCTGGTAGAGCCCTTGCTCATGATGTAGGGGGTCTCTAGACTTAATCTTTGGCACTGCCCCAAATGGAACAAAACAAGAAAAGATTAGGAACTATTTCTTTGTAGTATATATAAGACAGCCTCTGGGATTGGAGATGGCAGGGTTCCACTCAGGCAGGAGGGCAAGAGGAAGAAATGAGTCTCTTATTCCCAAGAATGGACTCCATCTCTAGAAAAGCCCACTGTGGACTTCCAAGCAGGATGCTGCTCCTTGGGACAAAACTTCCAAATTGATGGCAACAAATTGGAAGTCCAAAGGACAGAGATGAGGGCATTTGAGCAGAGATGAAAAGGACACAAAGAACAGGCATAGTGGCCATTATTTGTCCAGAAATCCCAGCACTTGGATTCTTGTTCATGAAGAATTTAAATTCCAACTGTTTTTCCCACCTGTTTTAGCTATTGTCACCCACAATCCTATCTGCCTTTATGGGAACAGCAGCCTCAGGTACTCCACAAAGTTGCCCGATCACAGGGAACAAGTTCCCTGAGATACCTGCTGGGTTTGGGGGGGTTTTGTTTTATTCTGCTTTGCTTTGCTTTCAGAAAGGGTTTCTCTATGTAGGTCTGGCAGGCCTGGAACTCTCTACCATATAAACCAGGCTGGCAAGCAACACACAGAGATCAGCCTCTGCCTCCGGAGTGCTAGTATTAAAGACCTGAGCCACCCCACTCAGCTTTTTGTAATGAACTTAGGAACATGTATAAAAGATTGGGAGATTTGTTTATGTGTGGATTAGGGATTGAAACTTAGGTTCACATATACCAGGGTGTCACAGCACACATACCTACCATGCTGGACATTTTATATAGATACTGAGAATTTAAACCCAGGTCCTCATGGCTTCACAGCAAGAAGTCTTACCCACTAAGCCATCTCCACAGCACAGAGGTGCCCATTTTGATAGCCTTTTTAGGAGAAATCTTTCTTTGAGGGCTTGTTTTATTTTGTTGTTGTAGTTCTGTTTTGGTTTAGTTTTTGGTTTGTTGTTGGTTTTGTTGGAGCCCATGGACCATCTCAGTGTCCTACAAAGGACCATATTAAGAAAGTGAAGATAGCTTGGCAGGGCAACGTGGTTTTGTAAAAAGGGTTGGCTAGAACTCAGACAGCAGGTCCCTTTGGACAAGATGGCTTCTGTCTTTCATCCCTGATGTAGGTGGTGACTGCATCTCCACCACTGTTGGGAACTTGGCTTCACAACCTGACATGGTTAGCTAATTGGCACAGAGGAGAAGAGGAAGGTTCCGGATATAGGAGTCCTGCCGGGTAACTGCCTTTGACAGGAATTTAAAAAACCTGTTTCTGCCACTTCATAGTCAGAGTCTACAATAGTTCACACTGATCTCCAAGTAGTCATGTAGCTGAGAATGAATGACCCTGAACTCTTGACTTCCAGCCTCTGTCTCCTAGGTGCTGGTTTTATAGGCAAGTGTTAAATTGTCTGGCAGGAGTCTTTCATGTCTCAAAGTCTCTTTTGCATTTTTCTTTCAACCTAGCTCCCAACGTACACACTGAGCACTGATACTGAGTAAATGCTATGCAATGGTTCCTGCAATGTGCACTTTCTGAGCTAGTGTGCCTGCAGTTCATTCACTCCTGTTTCAGAGTTTAAGAAATGGGGTACAAGGCAGGAAAAGACACAAATGAAACACCAACATTGAAATACAAAATCAAATCAACTGTTTCACACTTTTAAGGTACCAGCATGAATAGGATAGCCATTTTTTAAAAAATGACGCTGCTCTTGACTTGGTGACACAGACCTGTAATCCCAGCCTTTAGGAAGTAGAGGCAGAAGCGTCAAGAAGCAGGGGGTGAGGGAGATGGAATAGGGGGTTTATGGAGGGAAAATTGGGAAAGGGAATAACATTTGAAATGTAAATAAAATATATTCAGTAATAAAAAAGAAAAAAAGAGAACTCAAGGTCTTCCTTGACTACACAATGAGTTATCAGCCAGCATGGGTTACAGGAATAGTCCTTGCTCAGAACAAACAAGCACACCAAAAGACAGACAAGATAATGTTCCTGAGGATTAATGATGTTAACCTACTTTATAGATAGATATAATTGAAAGAAGTAATAGTGTGGAGGGAACAGTACTGTCTGCAATGGTCACATAGATACAGCAGACCTGCAGGACCAGAAGAGGCCATAGTTGACTGCAGGCATCTGAAGGAACTACCTGGACAAGACTTAATTTCCTCCTCCTATTCCCCAGACACATGCCAGAACCTTAGAAAAACTGGCTGCAGAAGCCAATATCTCCCTTCTCCTCACCCTCATAAGAGGTCCAGGAGAACCCTCCTAGAGGTGGAGGGATCTGATAACATCACCTTTTAACTGATGAAAGCTGTGTCTGCAATTCACTGTGTAAATTTGTACTGCTCTAGGGCCTCTGCCATTAGCAATGGACATCAGTTAAGCAGAGACTCAAAGGGGTCAAAGTGCTGAGACTAAGTGTGTGCTCAGCATGCTCAGTGATAAATAGAATATCCAGAACAACCCCCATTTCACTAAAGCTCAGGGGAAATGGTGGAACAGGGAGTAGAACAAATATTTATGACCTAGAAAATGAGAAGGGCATCACGTGATCATTACATGACCACGGTTCATAAACTCATGAACCCACTGTACTTCCACAATACCTGTACAAGATTAAGCCAGCCAGCATTCTAGTGTGTAGTTTGGGTAATGCCACCAAGAACGTGGTTTATTCTTATTCCTCCATGGTGTTGGCAACATCCTTGAGATTCTGTGATGATCCCAAGATCTGCCTTTCATTGTAAGAAAATGTCAAGTCAAGGACCAGCCTCACATCTTTAGATGTATGTACCAGTATAAGAGATGGTATTTGACTGCAGCCCAACAGTGCCACATTCTCTCACTTGCCCTTTGTGTTCTATATCCATAGACCTGATTCTGCTTTGTGGCATATGATGTTCTTAATTCCTTTGTGTCACATGGCTTCCTATGACATAGTCTTTTTTTCTCTTTAACTCAAAGTTCACCTCCCAAACTTCACCTTTCCAAACTAACCAAAGGAAACTTTCATTTCATCCTCATCTACCAAACTTTAGCCACTGGTGTCTCCTTTCAAGCTATGGTGTACAGCTCCTCCGTATGGCAATAGGTTAAAAGTGAATGCTCCTCCCT
The DNA here is from genome assembly GCF_963924665.1 of Micromys minutus. Taxonomy (NCBI): domain Eukaryota; kingdom Metazoa; phylum Chordata; class Mammalia; order Rodentia; family Muridae; genus Micromys; species Micromys minutus. The sequence goes on along the minus strand of NC_137970.1, from coordinate 26,761,724 downwards.
TACAGGAGAAAAGAAACCACATCTAATTTTGATCATCATTGTGCTACCAGTATCAAGCCAGTGTCTGGATAGTGTATACATTTGTTGCATGGATGGATAAATGGCTGGACGGACTTGTTTCTAAGCCTTCACATCTATCTAATTAGCTATTAGCTATTACATTTCTAAGCCTTCACTTTTCTATAGTTTTGAGACTCAGCTCTGTAAACTGTGAAATGAAGTGTTGAACTGTTTGACCTTTGAGATCCCTTCTGAATTTAAAGTACACAATCTGTGAAGTGTTACTGGTAACTGAATTCCATTTTAGATTTTAAAAAATGTGTGCATGGATGTTTTGCCTACATGTATGTTGATGAACCATGTGTACATGGAGTTTAAAATGGGCCATCAGATTCCCTGCAACTGGAGTTGCAGATTGTTATGAGCTGCCATGTGGGTACTGGAAATTGAACCCAGGTCCTCTGGAAGAGCAGATGCTCTTAACCACTGAGCCATCTCTCCAGACCTTCATATTATCAACCCATCCATCTATCCACCCATACATCCATCTATCTATCTACCTACATATCATCTAATCCATCTGTGTATCTACTACCTATTTATTTGCTGTGGTATGTGTGTCTGCCTCTCTCTCTCTCTCTCTCTCTCTCTCTGTGTGTGTGTGTGTGAGTCTCAGTGGAACATATAGGTTCAGGAGATTGCTATCTGGTCCTCAGGCTCAACAAGTAAAGGTACCTGTCACTGAACCATCTCATCAGCCCTGAACGTGAATTTCTTTAACTGCAAATGCTACTAATATAAACTTTAAAAGGCTGTTATTAAGCTACTCTGCTTCCCTTTTGAAAATGTCATCTTTAATCAGATTCTAACCATGTGGTCTTGTGAAATAGTTGGCAAACTGAAGTAACGGGGCTGCTACAAGCATCTGGAGTTGCCAAATAGCCAACATGAATTAGAAAAAAAATGCATGCTGATAGTCTAGAAATGTATTAAATGAAATGTTTAAAAAATGTAACACATGTGCCCTTCACCCCAACACCCCTATCACAATTTTCAATGCAGAGGCTTGATTGGATTTAATGCACTGCTAAAAATACATTTCTATCATTAGGCAATGTGTCTAATATAGAACACTATTATTTTATCAAAGCTGTTTATTCTAAATTTACAAAATAGCCTTGTTTGGCTGAGCAGACAGATTGGTGGGTGAAGTTCTTATAACTGAAGCATGGGAGCCTGAACGTGGATTCTTAATGTCCACATGCAAGCCAGGAACTGTCATGCCCATTGGTAACCTTGTTCAAACGGTGAGGTCTAGGTTTAGAGACCTTATCTCAAAAAGGAACAAGGAGAGCACTAAAGGAAGACACCCAATAGTGGTACTCAAGCATGTGCGCTCTCTCTCTCTCTCTCTCTCTCTCTCTCACACACACACACACACACACACACACACACACACACACACACGCGAGCTTTGTAGCTTGCCAATTCATTAAAATCTGGCTAAATCTTAAATTTATTTTTATTGATAGTCCATCCCATCCCTGGTGGGCTTATCATCTACTTATGCATTTCAAATGAAAATAAACTTCATCTTATCACTCAACATGCCTATGAAAACCAAGATTAAAATTCCCTACCTGTTCTCCCATTCAACATCTGGATCTGAACTATAATCTGCCTATAAATAAGAAATGAGAATTTTGATCAGGCAGCCTTGCAATCTGTTCAAAGCAGTGTGGGGATGTTTGATGGCATCACAAATCTCTATGTAAATTAACTGATGTTAAGACAGTTTAACTACTATAAAATACTTTATTATATTCCATATCCCTTTAAAATGGATACGTGCTAATGAAGTAGTTCAGCCAGAGGACTGACTTTAAAAGCACTGTATGAAATTGTCCTTGTAAAAAGAAACTATGTTGTGCAGACCAGACCCCCATTATTCCTTAACCTTTTCCAAATGTCTGGGGCAGAAGTAGGCTAACTACTCTCCATTACCATTGTTATTTCTCTTTGGCTCCCAAGAAACTTGAGTTTCTCAGTCTCCCATAGCAGATTCCTGGCCAATAGAATATAGCCCAAAACAGTGCAATCTAACTGGGGCTTGATCCTCAAATGCAAACAGACAACAGAAACTCCCTGGTTGCCCAGCCTCAGTTTCTGAACACTGGCCTTGCTCACTTGCTTCATAGTGCTCATTCTGTCAACAATGTATGACCTAGGAAAAGAGAGGCCCCACTCAGTCCTAGCTGGCACAAAACCCATTCCCAAAGTCTTCACTAAAACTGTGGAGTCGTTGACTATTTAGTCTGTTTCTATTTCTTTTCTTTTTAGATAGGGCCTGCAAGCTCTTCTAGCACACAAGCATGACCTTGACCTTCTGATTCTCCTGACTCTACAGTTCCTGAGGGCTAGAATTACAATCAACTACCACCGCTGCTTCCTGTAGTGAGCAGGGTTTTCTGAGAACTTTTTCTGTTTTGTTTTGGGGATTTTTGTTATTTTTATTGGATATTTCATGTATTTACATTTCAAATGTTATTCCCTTTCCAGCTCCCCCTTCCATCCCCCTCCCCCAGATTCTATGAGGATATTTCCCCTTCACCCACCCACTCCCACCTCAACACCCTGGCATTCCCCTACACCGTGGAACCAAGCATTCACAGGACCAAGGGCTTTTCTTTCTATTGATGCCAGACAGTGCCATCCTCTGCTGCATATATATCCAATTTAGCTTTCTTTTGAATTAAGACAAGCTATCCCTATATAGCTTTGGTTGGCCTGGAGCTCACTATGTAAACCAGGTTGGCCTCAAACTCATAAGAGATCTGCCTGCCTCAGCCTTCCTAGTGCTAAAATTAAAGACACGAGCCGTCACAGCCAGATCATTATTCTTCATGTAAAAAGAGATGAGGAAAAAAAAAGAGGTGGTATCCAGACATTGCATTAAATTTCACCCAGTACTCATAGATCCTTGCATATGTGAATGCACAAATTAGACCAGCTGCACGAGGAGGGGTGCTTAGGGGCAGCAGCCTGTTCACTTGCAGGTGTTTTTAAAAGCGACAGACCCTGCCCTCTTCAGAGCAATGTGTTAGCCCAGTTCCTCATAAAAGCAGTTGCCACGGTGAAATAAGATCGTCAAGGATGTGCCTGAGAGCCATGCCTGGAGGATGATGTGGAGAGCAAGCTAGAAAGGCTAGAAGATTACTGGATCAAAATACAATCCTGAGCCTGGAAAAAGAAGACAGGAAGAGAAGATTGGTGAAAGTGTCTGAAGCTGCCTGGGTCTAAGGAAGGTTTGGCAAGACTATCATACCCCCCCAAACAGTCCTGCCCATTTATCACCCCCATTCTGTTATTAGTTGGGAACAGCCTAAAAAGCCCAGATGAGGTGGATGCAGAGCCCAGCATCTGAGGCCAGCAGGCAATTTCTCTTCCGGCAGCTCTTCAAGGCTTACTCTCATAAGGTCTGTCAAGGGTAGCCATCTTACCTACATTTCTTGCTGTCCTGATAGATATGAGACACACATCTGTAACTCCAGCACCGAGGAGGCAGAGACAAGAGAATTACCTTGAGTTCGGGGCTACAGAGGGAGACCCTGTCTCAATGTACCCACACGCACACCCATACACACACACACACACACACACACACACACACAGCACAGAGAGAGAGAGAGAGAGACAGACAGACAGACAGACAGACAGACAGACAGACAGACAGAATATTAATAATTAATGAATAGACTTTAACATGTCGGAAACATAAGATCAGAAGAAACTCAGCTCAATGATGGGTCTCTTATTACTATTGCTGGGGGGAATGAGGTGCTAGGGATTGCACTTAAGGCCTTGTTCAGTGTTCCTTGCTGACTGGTGGTGGTAGTACATGCCTTTAATCTCAGCACTAGGGAAGCAGAGGTAGGTAGATTTTTCAGTTCAAGGCTAGCCTGTTCTTCATAGTGAAATATGAGATCCGGGACAGCCAGGGCCAAAAAAAAAAAAAAAAAAAAAAAAACAGACAAAACCAAACAAAAAAGCAAAGCAAAAGCAGAGAGAGGGGAGAAGAGAAACACTTTAACTGCTTAAGACTTGGATTTAGTTACTGTTCTACACACCAGAGATTTAAAAAAAAATAGTTTAACAAAGCAGTTCGTTTCCCTCTACTATAAGTGCATAAGTAAGCAAAGTGATGGTATGGTCCATGAGGTTCTTCTGAGTCCAGATACTTCCCACCTTTGTAACCCTCCATTCTTATAATATTACCACCATGTTCAAGGTCGTCTTATTTTCCAAAATGGATTCATGTCTGTCCTTCATCCAGGAAGAGAGGTATAGAGTGGTGTTAGAACCATTGAAGATCCCTTATGGGAAAACTGTCATCTCCTAACCAAAAGAATGGATCTGCCTATAGGTGGAGACTCAAGCTATTGTTCCCTCCCTTAAGATGTAATCCAGTTTGGCAGGTCAAGGGCATGGCTACAGGACCACCCCTCAGAAGGTATAACTTTTCCCTATTCTTCTTTTCTGTCTCTTTCTTTTGCAGAACCTACATATGCCTTTACTCCTACTTCAGGCTTCCTTACTCTCTCTTTCCCTAAGGCTTCCTTCCCCACCAGAGGAATGCCTGCCACCCTGTGGCTGACCTCCATAAGGGCATAACTCAGTGTGGCTGCTTTTCCCTTCTTTTCTCCATCCTTGGCAGTTGCCAAGATTTCTAGTCTGCTTTCCCTAGAGTTTTCCTTTTTGAACTCTAATAAAATCATACTCAAACTTCCATTTGAGCCTGTTCTTAAATTCTTTTTAATAACTTAAGAACTCAAAGAGGGCTTATTTTGTTTGCAGACGATGTCAGCATACAGTTTCCTTTGGTAGCACCTTGTTGTACAGGAAGCTGAGAAATGCATTCATTTAGCTGTGCATAAAAAACTGTCCCAACTGTTTTCACGAAAGGGGAGAATAAATTCAAGGCATGTATTCTTTGTCACAGTCATTTCTTGAGCTCAGATCTGAACAGGTTTTAATTAAAGAAGAAGACTGTTGAGGTTTACTTCCTGTGCTACCAAATGAATGTTGATGAGAAGCATTGATCTAATTCAGTGGCGATCCATAAATTTGCAAATATTGTTTATTGGTGTTGTGCAAGCATGAGTGTGTGTGTATGTGTGTGTGTGTGTGTGTGTGTGTGTGTGAGAGAGAGAGAGAGAGAGAGAGAGAGAGAGAGAGAGAGAGAGAGAGAGAGAGAGCAGTGTGTGTGCACTATTATTTCTTTTCAATTGTATTAGGGGTCTTCTGGGGTATCTGCCAAGCCCACCAGTTTCCTTCTCTGGGAAATGCTCTCCCAACTCTTAGCCCACAAATATCATAGTTAGAAACAACAAAGCCATTCCTCGGCCATCAACTCTTATGTTACTGACAGGAAATAAGCCAATCAACACAAACCGTCCCTTTGAAGATTCTGCAGGAGTGCTGAGTATAGTGAGGCACACCTATAATATCTTAGAAGCTGAGGCAGGGCAATTACCAAGAGTATGAGGCCAGCCTGGGCTATATAGTTAGTTCCAGGCCATCCTGAACTACAGTGTGAGAGCTCATATCAATCTGTACCACTCGACCCCCCCCCCACAAAAAAAGGAGAGGATGAGGAAGATTTGGAGTTAGTATCAAAATCAGTCTCCACTGATCATTTAATCACAGATGTCCATTCAGAAATAGAGGGAACAAACCATCATCTGCTATATTTATAAGGCCAATGAGGGAGCTAATGAAAGCACCAGTTTCTGCACAAAGGAAAGGAAACTCACTGCCTCTCTCTTTTCTGTAGTTATGTGGATCACTACTTTCCACAGATATTTTTCCCAAATGTAATATTCAAATCAGTGAACCAAAAAGACCATACAGAGCTGCTGTGCTGCTGTCAAATGCTTTCCAATGAACTTCCATCATTATGACCTAAGCAGCACAATCCCACGCCTGTTCCGTTGCAATCCTTTGCAAATGTGGCATATACTGAAACCCACATGAAATTCAGCAAATGAGTGGGTGCTCCCCAGAGCTCAGACCAGTGAGTATAGTTTGGGGTGGATATGTCACTTCCTGATAATAGACTTCTCTATCCTGCCTGCTGTTTGTTTACCTGAGACTCACACTCTGAAGGTGATGCTTAGAGTTTGGGGCAATAGACTTGGCTTATTAGATTGGTTTCCAACAACTGAACTCAGTTGGTGCTCTCCACACATGGGTCTGAAAACTGTGTGGAAGAGTAAGTCGTGGATTCTGCTCAGGAACTTACTGGTGATATGTGACTCTCCTACTCGAGTGTTCTATATGCAAAAGGAGCCATCTCTAGCAAGAAAGAGTTAAGATTTCTAGGTTGAATGGAGACTCAATAGTCTAGAGGCAGGAGAGAGGGAGGGTGCCATTGATTTCTTCAAAGACAGAAACACATTCAAAAGGAATTTTCCCCCTCTCTGATCTGGCTTTACCTGTTCCCTTGTGTTTGTCTGCACTCCGCGCTTAAAGATAGCTCCAGTGAGGCGGGGGGGGGGGGGGGTGCGGGGGGAGAAACAGCTCACATCACTCTGTTTAGGTAGTTTTCAAATCAAACACTCAGAATTATGTTGGGTTATGAAAGGCTATAAAAATTTTAGTGCAGGTACAAGAAAGAGCGATAGTTTTTCCTGGCCTTCCTCCTTCACTCTAGTAGACCCTCCCGTTAAAATGAAAACAAACAAATATAAATAAAAGCATCGAGTCCTCTGCCTTCTGGAACTTTCTATCAGCAGGAGGTAAGAAATCACGTAAATTGCTGAAAACAAATGGTAATGGGCACTCATTTCTTTTATAATGGACCATTAGATTATTGTATTTGCATGTATCATTAAAATTTATTGCAAATTCTCTAATGGAATGACAATTCTGGAGATATAGCCGGCCTGATACAATTAGAATGTAGGCTTGTAGGAAAAGTTGCTCCAGATTCCCCTTGGGCAGGGGGGGTGGGGAACATGTATCCTTTGCTATGAAAATAGCAGTGAGAATAAAGAATCTATTGTGAATGCTTTGTACAATTTAACATCTTCCTCTCATAAAGATCGTCTTATGATTTTTCACATTAACCAGTGATTTGAAGCCCAGCATTTTTTGGAGTGAATTTCTTTCTTTAATATGGAACATGGAATAATCAAGATCAAGGACATTATCTTTTTTATTCTGTGATAGAAAAGGCAAATGATAATACGGATGATTATCAGAGAATGCTCACCGATTTGTAGAAGTGTGTGTGTGTGTGTGTGTGTGTGTGTGTGTGTGTGTGTGTGTACAACTTTTGGGAGTCGGTTTATTTCTTCCACTATATGGGGCCTTAGGATTGAACTTAAGCTATCAGACTTAGCCACAAATGCCTTCAGCCTCTGACCCATCTCAGCCTGGTGTCTGTAGATGCATTCATCTTCACAGAAAAGGAGAACCTTATGGGTGTAAGGACATAAGCTTCCTAATGAGAAAGGACAAATTCACCTTTCTTTAGAGATACTCGCAGGTCCATCACAGGTTTGATTTCCTATAACTGATGATTGATTTAATCTCTCTCTTTCTCTCTTTCTCTCCCTCCCTCTCTCAATCTCTTTCTCTTTCTCTCTCCTTCTCTCTCTCTCTCTCTCTCTCTCTCTCTCTCTCTCTTTCTCTCTCTCTCTCTCTCTCCCTCTCTCCCCTGTTCTCTCTGTGTGTGTGCTTCTGTTTCTCTCCTCTCTGTCTCTCTGTTTGTCTCTGTGTCTCTGTCTGTCTATCGATCTCTGTGTCTCTGTCTCTGTATTGCTGACTTTCTGTGTCTCTCTTTCTGTCTATCTCTCTGTGTCTCTGCCCCCCCCCCCTATTTCACTGTATAGACCAGGCTATTCTTGACCTTGCACTGATCCTCCTGCCTCTATCTCTCTGGCACTGGGATTACAGGTTGCAGGCTCCACATGCTACCAAGCCCAGGGACTACTTTTCTTTCTCGTCAGCCCTTTGAATTATTGGTTCATCACTCCCTATCTACAGTGGAACTCCTCCTACACACACACACACACACACACACACACACACACACAAACCTGCTTTTATTCTTTAAAATAACAAAAATTTCTCTCCACTCCCTGCATTGTTATCACTTAATCCAAAGGAATTATAAAACTACCTGGAAGTCAATTTCAATGTTATTCTGCATCAAGAATAATCAGAAAATACTTTCCTCAGCCTGTAATTTTATACTATTTTACGTGAATCTAAGAATATGGAAGTCTTCATTTTGTATTACTATATTAGCTCAGCACATTAAATATTACACATATATTGTATAAAAAGCAAGAATAATAAACAGCGGAAAGAGAGCTGACTTAAAAAAACAGTGACTTTAACACGTATTTTAACTAAATGAATAATTCAAATCTGTCTCCTGGCACCAGAAAAAACATTCTAGAATATTTTTCAGAGATTCATTTTGGTTATTTGATATTTCGTGACACAATAAGTCTTAGTGATATTCAAATGGTTCATTAAAAGTGAAGGATGACTATCTCAGAGGCTACCGGAACCCCAGAAGAAAGATATAACTCAGGAAGAACATGTGCAGTTTTTCCCACAGTCAGATGTAAATATTTTAAAGTTGTATTTGAAATGCCTGTGGTGTGCTATATTACAAATGAGGAAATGAAGTGTGAAATTAAGTGAATTGCTGAGTGATCAACCAGTTTAAGTGTGTCAAATGGAATCATCACCAAACTGGTAATATAGCTTTAATTACTCTGAAGAGAGCTGTCCTAGAATTCATACACTTTTCAGACAATACTGAAAATGCAAAGCTATGTGGATCAACATTTTCTGCCAATATTTTCCCAAATATCATATCCAAGTGAATATGCAGGCATAGGACCATAGGCAATGGAGGGCCAACTGTCTAGTACTTGCCAAACCACCCAGTTGGAATTTTGGGTTTTGGTGACAACACAGGTCATGTGCAGCTGTTATTATCATCACTGTCATCAGTTTTCATCCATTATCCTAAGAGAGTGATTGATTCCGTCTTCTGAAGTATATAAGGATGAATTTGAATTTGAAGCATTCCCAGGCTGACTCATAAAAAGAGAATGATAAATTGGAGATATGTTTTCATTTGAAAATGTGGGAGTTAGAATCAAGAGCCATGTTTGTTAAATTGCAAACACAGACAAACAATGAGTAAGATTCTGGAATAATTGTAGGGTATCCATGGTTACAAAAAAGCCTGGTCAATACCCATTGTTCTATTCATGCCTTGGGAAACATGTCACTAGGTTTCTATAAATAGAGAATATATTCTTTCATTTACATCATAATTTTGTAAATCTCCAACTTATTATTTATCCACAAGAAAGGAAATAGACTCTTGAGAATAATGGGGGTGGGGTGAGAATGTGTAGAATGGGCCTGGTGTCTGAAGAAAGTGTCAACATGATTTTTTAAAGCAAGAGAAAAGGGGAATAATGGGGCTCTCTAAAATCTCAAGTGGGTGACCTCTTGGGGCAAGAGGGACCTCCAAAAGCTGAATAACTTTAAGCTATTTCTTAGGGCACCCACTCAATTTTAGAACAAAGCAAAAGGAAGATTTTGTTTAAATACATGGCAGGAGTGTGTGTGTGTGTGTGTGTGTTTGTTTGTTTGTTTGTTTGTTTGTTTAGAACGGCTAAAAAGAATAAGATACTAAACCAAACCAGTTGGTCCAGAGCTGTAACCCTGGCAATTTGGGAGGCCAAGGCAGGACAATCTGAAGTTCAGGATAGGCTTGCCCTAGGCAACTTAGTCAAAACCTTGTCTTAAAACTAAAATTAAGAAAAAAGAAAAGTTTTTTGTAATAATTCAGTGTGAGCAAAAAAAAAAAAAAAAAAATTTAAATTCAAAGTGCCAGTTTCCAAACAGGCTTGGGAATTGAGTGGCTCCAGGTACCTGTGAAGGCTGTGCTCCATTACAAATGGTGGAGTTCATTCCATTCTATGCTCCAAGAAGTGCTCAGCTCCCAGTCCTAGCACCTTCTCCCTCATGGCTCAGAAACCCCTGACAACCACCCACTGATTTTAAGTGGAGATTGGCAGTGAAGCATCCAGGCCCTGTGTGAAGAACCTGACACGGAAGGCCCATCCCTAGACAATCTCATATGGATTTCACCAAAAAAACCTTGTTCACAAATTGATTTCAAGAACCCAGGAATGTGTCAAACACATTGCATACGTTATATCACTCAATCTTTGAACTGAACCCATCATAATTCTATTGTTATCTCCAGTTACAGAGAAAGAAAGGAAGGTAAGAACAGAGACAGAGGCTCTGTTTTATCTCTAAACTTAACAGGAAGAGCTATGTGGTAAGATGAAAAAATGTGGATTAAAATGTAATGTTTAACGAACGTCACAAGACCTGGGGAGAACCTGACAGTTAATGGTTGCTGAGGAAAGAACGGATGTGCTTCAATGCTAACTTGCCCATGCTCCTGTAAATAACCTGGCACCCATGTTCCTGTGAGGCAGTGGCTCTCAATCTGTGGGTCACAGCCTCTTTGGCAAACTTCTGTCTCCAAAGTTATTTGCATTACCAATTCATAAATATAGCAAACCTACAGTTATGATGGAGAAAAGAAAATAGTTTTGTAGTTGGGGGAATCACCACAGCATAAAGAACTGTATTAAAGGGGCTGGAGCTTTTGGAAGGTTGAGAACCACTGTTCTAAGTAATCCTAAGATCAATGGGTCAACAAACAACAACTAAAAGAGACATAGAAGTGGAAGAAAGAACTATTTGAGAAGGGAAAGGGGGCCGATAAGAGTTGGAGAGGGACAAGACAGAAAAGTGGGTGGTAAATATAGAAAATGACTATATAGCTGTCTGAAATTGTGAAAAAAATAAACAAAAATCACTATGTATATCCTCCCCTCCCCCTCTCCCTCCCCCGATATATACTGTATACAATATATACAGGAGTACACTCCTGACTTTTCAGCATCCTAGGAACTTGAACACATGGAACCAAATAAAAAGTCTTAGCTGATCTGACACCCAATAAAGATTGGAAAGAAAGGACAATTTAAGTCAGGGTGATAATGTCCTGGCTCCCTCTATTAAGAGGTAACACATAAAGCAGCTATCTATGTTTCTTCAGTGGACCTAAGGACTCTTACTGATGATCCAAAAACCTCTCTCCTCTTGCCCTCCAGGTATAAGGGAACGAAGAGCTCCATTGGTCTACTCGGGGTTGCTACATTCTCCTGTTTGGTTTCCTACAATTTTCTCCTCCTTTACAAACACTTTTTAAAATTCTGATGGAGTAGCCCAATTTAAACATGCCATATGCTTTATAGGAACACCTTATTCTGCACTGACTAGAAAGTAGAAGACAATCGAGTACCAAGTCACTTTTCATTGCTATGACAAAATATGGGAGAAGATGCCTTGATGCAGGAAGGAAGGGTTTGTCTTGGCTCCTAGTTCCAGAGGTTTCTGTTCCTGGGTAGCTGACTTCTGGTGAGGCAAAACAACATTACAGAGAGGGTAGAGTAGAAAGTGAAACAGAGCAGAGTTGCTCACTCCCCAAAAGTAGAGAACTTAGGGAGGGTTCAATTGTAAGCTTTACCCTTTGAAATCATAGGCTGGTAAACCAGGTTCTCCAGCAGCCCCGCCTCCTAACAGCACATCCAACACCCAGTGACCTACTACTTCCAACTGGACACCACCTCTCAATAGTTCATTCACCTATGAATTCATCAAAGGATATATCTGTTGTTAAAGTTACAGTTCTCATGCTCCAATCCTCTCTACAGCAACCCTTACTAAGCACTAAGCCTTTGTTTAAAAAAATGCTTCACATTCAAACTATAACAAATATCTTTCTCACTAATACAAAAATACAAACATAGACAAACAGACACACACACACACACACACACACACACACGCATACGTGCATCTCTGTTCACTATAAACCTCTAGACTCATATTGTTTGATAATCAGATACCCTCCAGGCATATAATAATTATAGAAAATTATCTATAGAAAAATAGAAATCAATCACTGACTGATTTCACAAGCCCGAGTAAATTGATATTGGTATTTTGGTGTGAAAACTTACAGCCAAAAGAGAATTTGGCATTCCCATAAACAAATATCCTTTAGGTAATGTTCAGTATGTGGATATTGAAGATGTGGTGTGAGGAAAGGGTGGGGCAGAAGAATGCTTGGTACTTTAAGCCTTATTCAACATTCCCAGGAATGCACCTTCCCAAAGTCAAGCCCTTCACTCATCCACACTTAAAGTCTATCATCTCTACCTCCAAGCAACCATTCTGTGTCTTCCTTCTAACCACACATGACAATATGTGTGAAAGCAACTATAAACACAGATTTCTTCACCATGGCAATACCTCCAAGGATATTTCAATGCTTTGTTGCTCTTTCACCCACTGTCTATTTCAGGTATCGGTACACTGGACATGCATGCACACCTAGTTCCACTCTGGGACAAAAGTAAAGCATGGCAACAGGGCATCATTTCAATGTTGCAGTGGTGAAAACAAAGCAAAGCACAAAGGATGATGTTCTGTCTTCCGGCTATCTTATGAACATGTCACCTCCACAGAAGTCTCTCTGTGAAATGTTCAAAAAGATATTAATTTTTATCCATAGCTGGTATGGGGGAGTGGTAATTTTAAAAGCGTTTACAATGACTATGTCCACTTGAATGGGTCAAATGGTCTACAACTTAATGACCTTCATGGCTAAAGTGCATTCACTCCTCTTCCTGGGGATGGGGTCAGTTGAGTGAAGGGAACTCATGAAATCCAAGACTCTCTCTATTGATTGACACAGTAGCTGTTATTGCTAAAAGCACAGGAGCTATGGTGACATCTTGTGTTAGGCTAAAAAGTAACAGGGTGTTGATTCCTCGTGGGTCTTCTGGGAGCTTTGGCTACAATTCATCTGTATCTTATCTGCTCCTTTTAGTTGCTGAGAAAATAATAAAACAATGCATTTTTAGCTGTGGAGATGAAGACTTGCAAGAATGATTGGGGAACTTCAGGTGACAACTGGCTGATCTCATTACCACCTCAATGTCTATACACCTAGGAGTCCCATTCTGTGACTAAAACTTGACCTTTCCATCATGCTGGAATACCATTAGGTCTGGACCCAACTATAGTCAACCCACATAGCCAGAGGTAGCTCCAGAGCCATGAAGAAATGAATCAATTCTACTGCATGGGCATTTACCCCATTTCATTTCTTTGGCAGACTCTTAAACATTGCTTCCTTCCTTCCTTCTTTCTTTCTCCCTCCCTCTTTCCCCCTCAGTTTTTTGAAATGTGGTCCTATGTTTTAGCTCTGCTGGAATCCACTATGAAATCCAGATTGCCATCTAAATCATGGTACTCTTCTTTGTCTCAACCTCCCAAGTGTTAGGATGGCAGTCAAGAACCACCACAACTAGTTGATCCTAGTTGATTCTGAATTTTGCTTTCTTGCCCTGGAAACACAGCCACTGTGTTGTGAGAAAGCACAAGTCACATAAAGTGCCCATGACTCTACCCTACCTGATGCCCCAGTTAACAGCCAGTATCAAACACCAGAGTAATGAATGAGTTAGCCTTTGATAATTCAGGTCTCCAATCATCCGGTCACTGGCATCTTCATTAACTTTCCTATTTTAAGGCACTGTGGAGTGCCTTCACAGCATTCAATAGCTACAACAATTGTATCCCTAGTTTTAGATGTGAAAATGAAGACAAGACTAGAAGTTTAAGCTACATAAGGTAGGCAGACAGTAAGAAACAGAAAGCAGAATTCTGGGTCAAGAGTCTAGACCATATCATTAGAATATATGTCCTGTTCAGCCAGTAACTGAAATCAAAGATCTACAAAATCAGAACTCTGTGGCATTCTAAAAATAACCCAATTTCTTGTGCCTTCAAACCTAGAGCAACACAAGAGCAAGAAGGGAACAAAGATCTGATCTTCCTATCACCTCTGTGTTTGTTTTATATTTTAAAACAGGATATTATTTTTGTATCCCTGGCTATGCTAGAACTTACCTTGAACTCCCAGAGATCTGCTTGCCTCTGCCTGTGAATACTGGGTTTAAAAGCATGTACCAGCATTCTCATTTCATAAGTCTTTTGAAAGCCTGGAGAAATATGATCTGCACATATTTCATTGTCCATTTAATTATGATAACATTTAGTTTTAAAGCCTATTTTATTTTGTGTTTAATTTCTCCAGTAATGATGATCTATTTTACCAGTCATCTTTGAAATAATTGATTTGAAAAGCTCATTTATAAAGTGACAGTACTGCATTGAGGCCAGTGAGATAGCTCAGCCAGTCTAAGTGAGAAGATGAGAACCAATTCCTAAAAGCTGGTTTATGACTTTAAAAGTTAAAAAGTACTACATTCCATGTGCTTTCAAATTTTCTCCTTTGAGATTACGTTATGTTGTATACCCTTGTGTTGAAAGGTTAAGCACTTTGGAATTATTAGGACATAGAACTATTGAATGAGGCCTACCCCATCTGCCACCCGGAACGGCAGGTGGTAAAGGCTGAACAACTGTGACCGGGAACCGAACTTAGGAACTTCTGTTTCCACCCGGTGGCGACTTCAGGACGCAGAGTGGAGCCTGGCCCATCTGCCACCCGGAACGGCGGCTCATAGAGGCTGAGCAACTGGTGGATGGGAGACCTGGGCTGCCAGGGAGCAGAGAGATCTCTGTGGAGTGCACACGGAAAGTGCACCCCCTGCCTAGCCCTGTCCTGCTCTGCCTGATCCAGCGACCAGGAACAGAACTTTGAGACTTCTGTTTCCACCAGGGGGCAACTTCAGGACGCAGAGCAGAGCCTGGCCCATCTGCCACCTGGAATGGAAACTCTTAAAGGCTGAACAACTAGTGAGTGGGAGACCTAGGCTGCTGGGGAGCGGAGGGATCTCTGCGGAGTGCACACAGAAAGTGCACCCCCTGCCTTGCCCTGCCCTGCCGTGCCTGATCCAGCAAACAGAAACAGAACATTGGAACTTCTGCTCACACCCGATGACTCTGAGGCATAAAACAGGGCTCGACCCACCTGCCTCCTGGACCAGTGGAGATCCAGGGAAAAAGACCAGAGACAAGGGAAAGGCAAGAACATATCACTGACAACAAAATGGCAAGAGGAAAGAGAAAGAGTATATCCCAAGGAAACCAAGACAACCTGGCAACACCAGAACCCAGCTCTCCCATAACAGCAAACATCGGAATTCCAAACACTCCAGAAAAGAAAGACACAGACCTGAAATCATACCTCAAGATGCTGATAGAGATAATTAAACAAGAACGGGAAGAAAAGCAAAAAGATTCAGAAGCTTTTAAAGAGGAAACAAGAAAAAAACTCAAAGAACTACAGGAAAACACAACCAAAGAGATAAAGGAATGGAAGAGAGAACTTAAAACGGAACTTGACACAATAAAGAAAACACTAAAAGAGATAACCCTAGAGGTAGAACACCTAAAAAAGAAATCAGGAGTCACAGAAGCAAGCATTTCCAATAGATTAAAAGAGATGGAAGAGAGAATTTCGGGGGCAGAAGACAACATTGTAAACATAGACAAAACAGCCAGAGAAGATGCAAAAAACAAAAAAGCTCCTAACCCAAAATGTCCAGGAAATCCAAGACACAATGAGAAGACCGAACCTAAGCATAATAGGAATAGAAGAGGGAGAAGAGTATCAAGTAAGAGGCACAGTAAATATCTTCAAAAAAATCGTAGAAGAAAACTTCCCAACCCTCAAGAATGAGATGACCACAAACATAAAAAAAGCCTTCAGAACTCCAAATAGGTTGGACCAGAAAAGAAATACCTCCCGACACATAATAGTAAAAACATCAAGTGCCCAAAGCAAAAAAAGAATACTAAAAGCAGTAAGGGAAAAAGGTCAGGTAACATATAAAGGCAGGCAAATCAGACTCACACCCGATTTCTCAACAGAGACTATGAAAGCTAGAAGAGCCTGGACAGACATCATACACACCCGAAGAGAGCACAAGTGCCAGCCCAAGCTGCTATACCCAGCAAAACTATCAATCACCATCGATGGAGAGATGAAGATATTTCAAGACAAATCAAAATTTATACAATATCTAACCACAAACCCAGCACTACAATGAATTAGAGGTGGAAAACCCAATACAATGAGGGAAAATACAGCCTAGTAAAAACAAGAAAACTCCTAAACAAGAAAACTAAAAGAAGAAAAAGACACAGACACAACTCAACCCACAAAAGCAATAATGGCAGGAAACAGAAACAACTATTCCTTGATATCTATCGACATAAATGGACTCAACTCCCCAATAAAGAGACATAGGCTATCAGACTGGATACATAAACAAAATCCAGCCTCTTGCTGCCTACATTCTCATATCAGAGACAAAGACAGACATTATCTCAGAGTAAAAGGGTGGGAAAACACTTCCAAGCAAACAGCTCCAAGAAGCAAGCTGGAGTGGCTATTCTAATATCGAATAAAGTAAATTTCCAACCAAAAGTTATCAAAAAAGATAAGGAAGGACACTTTTTACTCATTACCGGGGAAATCTGTCAGGAGAAACTCTCAATCCTTAACATATATGCTCCAAATACAAAAGCACCCACATTCATAAAAGAAACCCTACTAAAGCTCAAAAAATACATTTCACACCACACAATAATAGTGGGAGACTTTAATACCCCACTCTCACCAATGGACAGATCATGGAAACAGAAACTGAACAAGGACAGTGCAAAACTAGCAGAGACTTTGAACCAACAAGAATTAATAGATATATACAAAACATATTATCCTAAAGTAAAAGAATACACCTTCTTCTCACCATCCCATGGCACCTTTTCGAAAGATGACCACATAATTGGACACAGAACGAGCCTCCATCGATATAAGAAGATTGAAATACTCCCATGCATCCTCTCAGATCACCATGGTCTACGGCTGGTCTTTAACAACAACAAAGACAACAAAAAGCCCACATACACATGGAAACTAAACATCGCTCTGTTAAACAATAGCAGGGTCAAAGAAGAAATAAAAAAAAAGAATTAAGGATTTTCTAGAATTCAACGAAAACGAAAACACAACATAGCCAAACCTATGGGATGCAATGAAAGCAGTATTGAGAGGAAAACTCATAGCCCTAAGTGCTTCCAAAAAGAAACTGGAGAGAGTTTACATCAGCAACCTGACAGCACAGCTAAAAGCCCTAGAACAAAAGGAAGCAGATACACCCAAAAAGAGTAGACGGCAAGAAATAATCAAAATTAGGGCAGAAATAGACCAAATAGAAACAAAAAGAACCATTGAAAAAATCAACAAGACCAAGAGTTGGTTCTTTGAGAAAATCAACAAGATTGATAAACCCCTAGCCAAACTAACTAGAGAGCAAAGAGAGAGTATACAAATTAACAAAATCAGAAAAGAAAGTGGGGACATAACAACTGAAACTGAGAAAATTCAAGAAATCATCAGATCCTACTACAAAAACTTATACTCCACAAAATTAGAAAATCAGGAGGAAATGGACAAATTCCTAGACAGATACAAGATCCTAAAGTTTAACCAGGACCAAGTAAACCATCTAAATAACCCTATAACACCTAAAGAAATAGAAGAAGTCATCAAAAGCCTCCCAACCAAAAAAAAGCCCAGGTCCAGACTGGTTCAGTGCAGAATTTTATCAGACATTTATTGGGGATATAACACCAATACTCTCCAAACTATTCCAAAAGATAGAATCAGATGGAATACTACCTAACTCATTTTTTGAGGCTACAATAACCCTCGTACCTAAACCACACAAAGACCCTACAAGGAAAGAGAATTTCAGACCAATCTCACTTATGAACATTGATGCAAAAATACTCAACAAAATCCTTGCAAACCCAATCCAAGAACACATCAAAACGATCATTCATCATGACCAGGTAGGCTTCATCCCTGGGATGCAGGGATGGTTTAACGTAAGGAAATCCATCAACGTAATCCACCATATAAACAAACTCAAAGATCAAAATCACATGGTCATCTCACTAGATGCTGAGAAAGCATTTGACAAAATCCAACACCCCTTCATGTTAAAAGTCCTGAAAAAAACAGAAATCCAGGGTCCATACTTAAACATAATAAAATCAATATACAGCAAACCAACAGCCAACATCAAACTTAATGGCGAGAAACTTGAAGCAATCCCACTAAAATCAGGGACTCGACAAGGCTGCCCACTCTCCCCCTACCTATTCAACATAGTACTGGAAGTCCTGGCTGGAGCAATTAGATAGCAAAAGGAGATCAAGGGGATACAAATCGGAAAGGAAGAGATAAAAAACATCACTCTTTGAAGATGACATGATAGTGTAATTGAGTGACCCCAAAAATTCCACCAGAGAACACCTACAGCTGATAAACAAGTTCAGCAAAGTGGCTGGATACAAAATTAGCTCGAACAAATCAGTAGCCTTCCTATACTCAAAGGACAAACATGTGGAGAAAGAAATTAGGGAAAAGGTACCCTTCACAATCATCACAAAAACTATGAAATACTTTGGTGTGACTCTAACTAAGCAAGTGAAGGACCTGTATGACAAAAACTTCAAACCTCGAAAGAAAGAAATTGAGGAGGATCTCAGAAAATGGAAAGATCTCCCATGCTCATGGATTGGAAAGATCAACATCTTAAAAATGGCCATCCTACCAAAAGCAATCTACAGATTCAATGCAATCCCCATCAAAATTCCAACCCAGTTCTTCAAGGAATTGGATAGATCAATGTGCAATTTCATATGGAATAACAAAAGACCTAGAATAGTGAAATCCATCCTCAACAACAAAAAAACATCTGCGGGAATCACTATCCCTGACCTCAAGCTATATTACAAGGCAATTGTGCTGAAAACTGCATGGTACTGGTACAGAAATAGGCATGTGGATCAATGGAATAGAATAGAAGATCCAGAAATGAGCCCTCATGTATATGGTCACCTGATTTTTGACAAAGGAGCAGTAAACATTCAATGGAAAAAGGACAGCCTATTCAACAAATGGTGCTGGTCCAACTGGCACTCAGCATGCAAAAGAATGAAAATAGACCCTTTCTTATCTTCTTGTACAAAGCTCAAGTGTAAGTGGATCAAAGATCTCCACATTAAACCAGATACACTGAAACTATTAGATGAGAAAGTAGGGAAAACCTTAGAACACATAGGCACAGGAGAAAATTTCCTGAACAAAACACCATTGGCTCAAGCTCTAAGGTCAAAGATTAACAAATGGGACTTAATGAGATTGCAAAGTTTCTGTAAGGCTAAGGACATAGTCAAGAAAACAAAACGGCAACCAACAGAATGGGAAAAGATCTTTACCAACACCACATCAGATAGAGGCCTAATATCCAAGGTATACAAGGAACTCAAAAAGCTAGACACCAGAGAATCAAATAACCCTATTAAAAAATGGGGTACAGAGCTAAGCAAAACGTTCTCAGTTGAGGAACACCGAATGGCCGAGAAACATCTGAGGAAGTGCTCGACATCCTTAGCCATCAGGGAAATGCAAATCAAAACAAACCTGAGATTCCACCTCACACCAGTCAGATTGGCCAAGATCCAAAACTCAGATGACAGCAGATGCTGGCGAGGCTGTGGAGAAAGAGAAACACTTCTCCACTGTTGGTGGGGTTGCAAGCTAATACAACCACTCTGGAAATCAGTCTGGCGATACCTGAGAAAATTGGATATAGTACTACCTGAAGACCCAGCTATTCCACTTCTGGGCATATACCCCAGAGACACTTTAATACACAACAAAGATATATGCTCCACAATGTTCATAGCAGTTCTATTTATAATAGCCAGAAGCTGGAAAGAACCCAGATGTCCTTCAGAAGATGAATGGATACAAAAATTGTGGTACATTTACACAATGGAATACTACTCAGCCACTAGAAACAATAACTTAACCAACTTCTTAAGAAAATGGCTGCATCTAGAGAAGATCATCCTGAGTGAGATAACCCAGTCACAAAAGAACAAACATAATATGCAGTCACTGATACTGGGATGCTAACCCCAGGGGCTTGCACTCCCCCAGAAACAACTCACAGACTGTATGAAGTCCAAGAAATAAGGAAAACAAAACAAAAAAAATATTTACAAAACAAGAAGACTTTGACTATTTCCATGTTGCGTTTTGTTTTGCATGTACTTTACGCTCATTGTAACTATTAGGTTTTCACTGCATACTGCCAAGCCTTTGAAAAAATCAAGTACTAACTAAAAAAATATTCATATAGTTTTATGTAAAAATTATTTTAAAATCTAAAAAAACAGTACTGACAAAAATGTATAATTTTAAGCAAAAAATGTTTAAAATCTGTACATTTATCTTTGTTTTGTAAAATGAAGTTGTTTAAAAAAAAGAACTATTGAATCAAAAGAACCTTTAAATTTGATTTTTATTGATTAAAATACCCATTGTTAAGTGTGTATCATTTAATTCAAATAATTACATTGCTTTCTTTTAATTACCTACTTATCATAAGGGAGGGAGACACAAATACTACGCAGGACACATGAGGTTAGAGGACAATGTAGCGGAGTAAGTTCTCTCCTTCCATCATGGGATAAGAGATAAAAATCAGATGATCAAGGTTATACCAAAAGTGCCTTTATTTGGCAAGTCATTTTACTGGACCTTATTTGTTTATTGTAAATATACTTGTCCCTAACTTGGTGTCCAAGACCAAGTTGGTCTTGGTTTCTCCATCTCTCTGGTTTCTCTTCTCAAACTTTGCTTGCTTCTTCTCTTTCCTTGAATGTTCCAAGGCTCAGTACTATCTTTCTTTCCCTTTCTCCATAACATCACTCTATTTCAACTTCAAATTCTACATATATAACTACCCCCCAAATATATCTCTACACGCATTTCTCTTCACCTTATATGTTATACTGTCTAATCATGTACTCAACAGATGTGTGTGATGGCCATCTCAAACTCAGCATTGTAATGTCTTCTCCATGAAACACTGGCTTTACTAAGATCCTTCCCCATCTCATGGAATACCAATAATTACCTTTTAGTTACAGAGGGAAACAACTTGATACCTTCTCAAGTTCACCCTATTCACAAAGAGACTTTAAGAACTTGACTTTGAAAATGTCCAGGCACTTACTATTTCACTGGTGTTGCCATGATCCAAGCACCTTGCTCCTTGCTTGAAAAACTGTAATAGCGCCCCTCTACAAGATGTCTTTTTGCCTAAAGTTATCCCTTCCCCATACTACCTAACAGTCAGGATGGACTTTTTTGCAATTAAAGCAGGACCTTGTCATGTTCTCAACTCAAAATTCTCCAGTGACTCTCCTTTTCCTCCCATACTCAGTGTTCCTTATCACTTTCCAGATTTTTATATTTCCATGGCTAGTACCACTTTTAAAAAAATTGTATAAAACGTTTAATTTATTGATCTTTTGGGGAAATTTGAAGCACCATCATCGTATCCCAATGGAGCCATTAATCTTGTAGCTTGGATGACATTAGCTGCTTCATTTTTATGGTGCTGTTGAGGAATAAGGTTTCTGCAGAGGCTCAAGAGAAAACCTTTTGGAGAAATATGCAAGTTACATCTATACATTTTCCAAAGCTCCATTCACTCTCTTCTCTTTTTCATCATTCATGGTGTTTGTCTTTGTAAGATTAGAACTAACAGGTTTGGTCTTGATTTTGATTTTGTTTTGGTTTTATTTTTTTGCCTTGAAGATTTTTTTTGGCTGGCTATATAAAATACATTCCTGGACTTCCGCCCTCTTAATTTGCTCTATGCCATTGTCTTGTGCATCCCATATGGCGTGCAATCTGAGGGTATAGGCAGTATTTTCTTTTTTTTCTTACAACTTTATTTTTTAAAAAAACAGAGATACATGTACAGATTATTAAAAATATTTGGCATAAAACTATATGAATATATTTTTGTCAGAACTTGATTTTTTAAAGGTTTCATAGTATGCATTGAAATCTTACTATTTACAATGAGCATAAAGTACATGTAAAACAAGGTGGAAATAGTCAAAGTTTTCTTGGTGTTAAGATTAAGCATAATGATTTTTAAATACCAAAAACTGCCACAAGGCTATCTTCTTAGCTCTTGAGTTATTAATGATTGAAAGTCTAGGTGTACCCCACTCTGAGAGGGTGCTATACATATACACTTATTGTTTTTTTTTTTTTCTAAGAAGGACTGAGGCTTCCACTTTTCGGCCTTTCCATTTTTCTTTTTCTTTCTTTCTTTCTATCTTTTTTTTTTTTTTTTTTTTTTTTTTTTTTTTTTTTTTTTTGGTATTCAGAGCTTTCTGGGGCTAGTATCCAATTATCAGTGACTGCATATTATGTCTGCTCTTTTGTGACTGGGTTATCTTACTCAGGAAGATATTATCTAGATACATCCATTTTCATAGAAATTTCATAAAGCCATTGTATCTAATAGCTGAGTAGTTCTCCATTGTGTAAATATACCATAATTTCTGTATCCATTTATCTACTGAAGGACATCTGAGTTCTTTCCAGCTTCTGACTATTATAAATAAGGCTGCTACGAACATGGTGGAGCATGTGTCCTTATTGTATATTGGAGCAAGCATAGCCTTTCAGGGCACATCCTGATTCCCTCTGACAGAGGCCCGGCCCTACTGTGGACCTGAAAGGAACCTTTGCCACAAGCACCGCCAAGCACACTCTGAGCTCTGGGTACTCACAGTACAATCTCACCAGGCCTGTGCCCCAGATTCTCTGCTGGTCTGAGTGAAAATGTGCCTGCCAATATTACTTTTTAAGATGTTATAAGGTTTCTATATTGCATCATCTATTTGTTTTCTTCTTGGGAAAAAAAAAAAAAAAAAACTCCACACGAGCATTTTCTTCCCTCCCGTATTCCAAGAGTCTATGCCACTTGCTTTATATTAAATAAATGAAAGAAAGTAGTAGTACTCTTTCTCTTGAAAGCTTCATAACCTACGTGGAAAGATACTAGGACAATAAGTGACAATTAGCCTTCATTGTCAACCTCACATAATCTAGAATCACATGGAAAAGGGGCCTCTAGACATATCTGTGAGGGATTATCTTTATTATGTTAATTGGGATGGCAAAACACATCAACTGTAGGTGGCACTGTTCCCTAGGCAGGGGATATTGGGCTATATAGGAGTAGAGAAAAAGACTTGAGCACTAAGTGTGTGTACATTCATTGCTCTCTCCTGACTGTGGATGTAATGGGATTAGCTGCTTTAAGTTCCTGCTGCATTGACTTCCCCATTGTGGTGGACTGTACCTTGAGCTGTAAGTTAAAAATAAACCCTTTCTCCCTTAAGTTTTTCAGCGTATTTTATCAGAACAACAGAAAAGTCACTAAGACAGATACCATAATTCTATGTGCACACACATACAACTTTACCCTCATGAATAGGGCATTGCTGGCTGGTCCCCTAACATATTCATATAAGAATAGCTAGCATCTGTCTAGATTCTGTCAGTCTCCTTACTTCTGCTTGTGAACACTTGCCAGTTGTCAACAGGAATATCTTAAATGCAAATAATTCTCACTGAAAATGTTTGTGGTGTCCTGTTACCTCTCTCATGTCCTTCCTTTGAGCCTCTAGACCAGTGGTTCTTAACCTTCCTGATTCTGTGTCCCTTTATAGTTCTTCATCTTGTGGGGACCACCAGTCATAACATTATTTCATTGCTACTTCATAACTATAATTTTGTTATTGTCAGAAATCATAATGTAAATATCTGATATGCAGAATATCTAATGTGTGACCCTCAAAAGAATCACAACCCATACATTGAGAACCACTGTTGTAGACTGAGAGGCAAGCCAGAGGAGTGGCTAGTTTCATCTAATGCATTAGTTCAGTAAGTATTATATCACTCCCAGAAGATGTCAAACACCTTACTTTTCACAGTGGATAGATCATATAGGCCAAAAGCAATAAAACCAAAGTAAACATGAATGACACTGTAGACCAGTTAGATTCAATAGACATGTACAGAATATTCTATTCAACAACAGTAAAATAAAGATGCTCCTCTACTTACAGTGTGGTTACATTCTGATGTCTTCAATATAACCTGAAAATTTACCTTAGCCTGCCATAAGTTTGCTCAGGACACATTAACCTGCCACTAAGAAAAATTCATCTAACACCAAGCCTATTTTATAATAATAGATTGACTGTTTATTGTTGCTTATTGAATAATATACTGAGTGAAAAACAATAATTGTATGGGTGTGCTTTATCTAAAATTTTTGCATATATGTGTGTGTGTGTGTGTGTGTGTGTGTGTGTGTATGTATGTTGTACATGCATGCTTGGGGAAACACCTGATGTCAGCATTAGGACTGCATATGCATTTGTATAGCTATGCATATGCACCCTTCAGGTACCTTCCTCAATCACATGCCACTTACTATATCGAGGGTCTTCTATAGTAAGGTTCTCCAAATGAACCTCAATTTTGCCATTTTGGCTCATCTGACTAGCCAGATTGATTTCCTCTCTTCAGTTCTCATAAGATGGGATTACAGAAGGACCGTGTTCACATGGCTTTTATGTGAGTTCTAGGGATCTGAACTCTAGTACTCACATTTGCATGGTGTGATTGGATGAAAATGGCCCCCATATGCTCATACATTGGGATACATTGTCCCCAGTTGGTAGAACTGTTTGAGAGGGACAAGGAGGTGTGGCCTTGGAAGAGGTGTGTCACTGGGGGCATGATTAGAGGTTTCAAATGACTCATGTGATTCTGGTGTCTTTCTCACTCTAGTTTATGGTTGTGGATTAAAATGTGAGTTCTGACAGGTCCCTTTGCTCTGTCATCATGCATTCTGATTCTCTAAAACCATTAGCCAAATAAATTGCTTTCGCTTATAAGTTTACTTGGCCATAACATTTTATCACCGCAA